>NC_056740.1:158993524-159293524 GCF_019279795.1 Protopterus annectens
CGATCACAGAGTTGATATATTTAAGTAGCAGGGGGTGTGAGGAGTGCATGGGGGCTTGCCCCCTTTCTAATAGTTGGAGAAGAGTAATATGTTTTGTTATGTAGTTGTGTTGGAATATTGTAAGTGTTGGTGTACCTTGTTTTTTCAATATTATGAAATTCAGTATTTTCAGCTTTCAAGATTTTGGACTCAGTATTTTGAATTTCAGGATTATGAGCCTTCAAGATTTAGAAGCGGACCTATACATATATATATATATATATATATATATATATATATATATATATATATATATATATATATATATATATATATACACACATATATATATATATATATATATATACACACACACACATATGTATATATATATATATATATATATATATATATATATATATATATATATATATATATATAGATATAGATGTAGATATATAGATATATGCATCTTATCCAGAGATATAAAACTTATTTGAGGACTGATTCTTTGAAGACCATTCAGTTTGATTAGAAACGTCAAACAGAACTTTCAACACTTTTTCAAAGGACCCCCCTCGGACCCCTTCTCTGTTTGACTGGCTGTTTCCAGATGGTCTTTGAGGGATTATGTGGTGAAACAGTGATCAATAGTTACCATACTACTTGCAACTTTGTGACTGAGCAGCATGTAAAGGAAGACATATTTTGAAAAACTTCTTCCTGCAGCATTTTAAAATCTTTTTATTAATGGTAACAATGTTTGTAATGTGACAACATCGTCATAACATATTACAACATGCACTGGCTTTCCTTAGTAATGTTTGCATGTAACATCTCCAGTATAACAGTTATCTAAGGTTTTCTTCAGGTCACGATCTCCTACTCCTCACTTCCTCTCTCTTTCCTGCCTCGTCTATACTCCAGCACTCCTTTCTCTCATTTAGCTTAACAGCTCCTTCCCCTGCCTCTGCTGTTATTCCATGACTCTATCTCACTGCTCTGTCCTTGTCTTCCTTGTCTAGTTCCCCCTTTCCCACTCCCATATTCCTTCCCTTCCAGACATTTCTCTTTAGACTTTTTCCACACTTTGCCAGTTCCTTCCGTACCAATTCTCACCATAGTTCCTACCTTCTATCTCACTCTTCCACTTTTCTTGCCTGTCAAATCCTCTTCCTTCTCCCCTTACTTTCTATCACTTCATACCTCCTTTAGCATCCATAGTGCTCAGTTAGTTTTCTTCCACTTCCTACATATCATTTTCATCTCCAGAAAACATTTCCTTTCTTGACTACTCTCTTTGTTACACTAGTAATTTATTATTTTACTTCTCTACTCAGCTGTCATGCCTGTGTCTTTCAGTTCTATGTTATCTGCTTTGGTCAAATGGTCAATGTTAGTATCATTTCCCTTTCATCCCAACCTTTCCTCTGTCCTTTTCTCCACATTGAAGAAACATAGCTTCCAGCTGCCCCGATTTCCATTATGTAATCTAGTTCTATTCCCTTTCTTTCTCTTTCATTAATTGACATTTCCTGAACCCTGGCTCCCACACCTACAACATTTGGCTTCTCCTTATAGTCTTCCACTTCAAAGCCCATCAAGTGTACAAAACTACCTATGAAATATTCTTACTTGGTGATCCCAGAGTTGTGTAAACCTTTGTAACATTTCCACATTTCCTCATTTTTCTGAATTTAGTTTCACTGCTCTTCCTCTATACAATCCTGCTTTAATCATCTTCCCTTCCCATGAAGCCTTTGTATATCACCCTACCTCTCAGCATCCTTCCTTTTCAAAATCAGTATTTTCCTTCTCTATCTTCCCTCTCTCCCTGCAGCCAATTACTCTTCTCCTGTTCCTTCAATGCATCCTTTAACTGCTGATATCTCAATTTTCTATCTGAAGTAGTCCTCATTCCTCCTAGACTGTGTCTAATGGCATCATTCCTATAGACCTGTTATCCCTTATCAGCCACATATTTTTTTTCAAATTTGTTTTCTTTTAATTATTCAGTGTGCAAAAAATCAAACAAGCAACAGGATTAATAAGTCAACAAAATATACGAAAAAAATAACACTAGTTAAATGGCAATGGTAGAACCAAATTTGTTTTCTCAAAAAGATTCTTTTCTCACATAGCCAAGTATTTAAATTCATGCAGGCTGTCTCAGAAATTCATGAAAAAAATCAAGGACTGTAAAGCTTCATGGAGAAACTTACATTAAATTATCATGGATCCATGCTATTCCAGACCTGGATTATTTTTATGTTATATCCAGTTACTGTACCGAAAGAACTTGTTACTTTCTGTTTTAAGTATTATCACCACTACCATCACCACCCCCCACACACGCACATATTTGCATCCCCAAGATGATCACTGAATCTTACAAGCCTTCCTCTATATTTATTTATTTATTTTTTATTTATCTGTTGTTGACCAAGTTAGTCCCACTAGGCATGTAGCTTCTTTTCATGAGGTACCGAGGTGCTATTTATACTATTTGGGGAAGTTTGGCCAGGGCATTGGGAAACTTCCCCTACTTGTAGTGAAGGGGGATGCAATTGAGAGTAGCACATCTTACTTCTTGTTTCCGTTCAAGGCACATAGGTATCCCTGAGAAACAGGGAGAAGTATGGCAAGTGATTGTCAAAGAGAAAGTGAAGCAGAAAATGCTAAAATAAGTGTGGAAATGGAAGATCCTTTACAAGAAAGGCAAGTAAGTGATATGGAGGTGGAGAATATGTGTGTATTGGAGGAGAAGGTAGAAACATAGGAGAAGAACAAACCTGAAGGTCGTAGATGAAGCAGTACCAGATTTGGAGGACTTATTTCAAAAAATACTTGTTTGATGGAGAAGGAGACACTCATCAAGAATCCGTTATTACAACCATTCAATCTGGAGGGTTGCAGGATGTTTATTTAAAAGAGCTGATCAACCAGATTGAACCAGAGAGTGTGATAGCAGCATCATGGGGCAAGATCATGGAAAAAATACAGGATGAGGAGACAACAGAAGACTCGACAAGAAAGAAGTCCTATGCACAGACAGTGAAAGATGGAGGAAGAAGATTCAAAGAGGTGAAGAAAGTAAAGAAAATTTTAATTGTAAGAGTAAACAGTAAAAAAGAAAATGAATTGGACAGGTATGAAATATGGGACTCTACAATAACACCATTGAGTATTTCACCCAAGGAGGTAAGACACTTTATTCTTATTAATAAAGAAATGTTCTGTGACATTTTTTGAGACAGGCCAGTTTATGTAGAATTTTTAGAAAAATACAAGCAAATAAAAAACTGTAATCTGTGGACTGAATATGTAATAGTTATTTCATAGAGAAACAAAAAGAGAGTTATGGTTCAGTTTAGGACAGAAATAGAAGGAAAAGATTTGAAAGAGCATTTAATGACTTTATACAAACATGTTATAGACACAAAACATATATGATGAAGGAGGTTTATGGACTGGGGATGAGAATGTGGGGTTATTCTAAAAAGGGAAAATGATAATGTGATACATATTCCTAGTGTAATTAATGTGAACAGTTATAGAGGGTTTTTATAATATAGATGACAGCCTAAAATATGTTTTTTTGTGACAATGTGCCAAATGAAAATGTTTTATTTGTGGTAAAACATGACATGAAGCAATAAAATGTGATTTGAAATACAAAAAAATGTGGAAATACTGAACATACATGGCTAGATTATGAAGAATATGTACAAATTGTAGAAAAGGAAGGTACACAAAATTTAGTTTGTGACACGAATATAGAAAAGGAGCAAGAAAAAACAAGGTAAAACACTGGATAAGGCAAAGATATAAAAGAAATGCAAGAGCAGGGGAAAAAAGAAAGGTAAGGAAAAAGTAATTGATACAAGTGAAGAAAAGTATGTGAATTGGTAAGTAGTGAGATGAAAGGAAAGTTCTATAGGAAATAGTGTAAAAGAAAGAGAAAATTTAAAAGCATAATTATTAAAGAAAATAAAAAAGGTAAAGAATGAGAAAGAAACAATATTAATTTAATTTAAAAGCTGGATATTTTAGCTTTAAATGTAAATAGTATAAAGAATATTAAAAGAAGAATAGGTATCTTAGAATGGTGTGCTTTAAGTGATGTGCATATAATAATATTAGAAGATACTAGAGTAATGACAGAAGAAGAAAGATCACAAACAGAAATGTTATGGGGTGGATCAATTATTTGGAATATGAGAAAAGACACATGTTTGGGAATATGTATATTATGTCAAGAAAATATTAAAATATAAGACTTTACATTAGCTGAATTAGGACAAATAATGGTGATAGACCTAAGAGGGAAAATAAATGTTTATAGAATTATTGCTATATATATATATATATGCATATGTAACAAAGAAAGAAAGAGAGATAATATATAAAAAATTCTTAATTACGTGTGTGTGAATGTGGATATAATACTGGTAGGAGACTTTAATTGTAACTTAAGAACAAACAAAAATAGTAGTTATGGTAAATGAAATAAGAAAAGCAGGAAATTATATATATGGGATAATAATAAACATTAGACTTATAGAAGAAGATAAATTAAAACTGAAATTGACTATTTTTTAATATCAGATAGTCTAAAAGTTTTACAAAAATGGAATAAAAATGAGAGGATTTTCAGATCATATAGCTATTTGAATAGAAGTACATGAGAAAGAGGGATATATTAAAAAAGATAAAGAGGTTAAATGGTGGAATGAAAAAGACCTAAAACAAGATGATAGAAAAGAAATAAACTATGGAAAGATCATACAGACATGAAACTATTCTATTAAAATTGGAAAAGCTGGTGGATAAGCTTTAAGGAAAAGTACAAAAAGTGTTTTTTGGAATGTCAATGGAATAATAAAAAAGAGAATAAAATATAAAACATTCATTCAAAATGTATTTAGATAATTAATAAAGGATAAAGGATAACAGTGCTTTCTGTGAAAAAGAAAAACAAAAAGAAATATATGAAATAAATCAAGAAAGGATTAATAAGCTGTTATATAAACAGATATATTGTTTACAAGGGGAAAAAGAAGAGGAAATACCTTATTTAAATAAATTAGTGAAAGAAAATAGAATAATAAGGGAGTTAAAAAATAATGAAGGAAATAACGTTACAACGCAAGAAGGAATATGTGAGGTAATCAAAAAACATATAGTACAATCTTTTGTTAAGACAGAATCAGAAAGGATTCAAAAATATGAAGTCAATAAATTGAATAAAGAAGATAATGAGAACTTGGAGGAAAATATAAATGTGAAAGAATTAAATTAAATATTAAAAGATATTAATATAAATACAGCAATAGGAGTAGATGGTATTGAATAACATATGTATGAGGTGGAGAACTGGCAAAACGTATTTGTAGAGGTATTAAATGAATGGTTTAGAAATAGGAATGGTAGACAAAGAAATATGTATATGAATTATAAAATTGATATGAAAGAAAAGAGAAAACGATTATATCATAAACTGGAGACCAGCAGTGTTGAATAATACAGACTATAAAATATTTATAAGAATAATAACTAAAAGGTTAACACAATAAGTAAGTTACTTGATCAAACTGTGTTTGGTAGAAAGGGAAAAGGAAGTCAAGATTCATTATTGTTAATAAGAGAAGCAATAGATGACATTATAAATAAAAAGGTAGAAGCTAAAATTATGACAGGGGATTTAAGTAAGGCATTTGATAAACTACAACATGAAGCTTTATATGATATTTTAGAGGCATATAATATAGGTAAGAAGACAATACAAGTAATTAAGTCAGCATATGAAGCAATAATGTTAAAATAAATGTAAATGGATGGTTAAGTGAAGAAATTAAAATAGAATGTGGAATAAGGCAAGGATGCCCAGCAAGCAGTATTATTTTTTCTTTAGTTTTGAATATAATTGTGAATAAGATCAATAAAATGACAAATATGTCAGGGAACTAGATAACAGATGAAATACAATTACCAATATTGTATACTTACATTGATGATATAGTATTAATCACCAAGAACAAAAACTGGATGGAAGAGATAAATAAAAAGTTAAATAAATCATTAAAAATGTTTGGTGTATGTATAAATAAAGAAAAAAGTAAGGGCTTTAGATTTACTGGAAATATAGGAGATATAAAGTTTAATGAAGAGACTCTAGATATATTAGGAATAGTTTTTGGATTAAGTGATTATAAGACAAAACAATGGGAGAAAGTACTGGAAATAAAAGATATATGTACTTTTTTGGAAAACATATAGGTTGTCATATATGAAGAAAGTATATTTGATAAATTCTATTTTATCAGGTTAAATAGCATATACAGCTAATACTTATATGATACCAACACAATATGAGAAAGAAGTAATGTCTATTATATTTTCTTTTATATGGGGATCCAGACTGAATCCAGTCAGAAGGAGAATTTTGTATGTGAAGGAAGATCAAGGAGGATTAGGGCTAATAAATCCAATCATTCATGCAGTTTCTTTGAATTTATACAGGACTTTAATATGTTATAAGAAAGAGAATAAAAATTTGACAGAATATATTTTGTATAGTAAATATAAATGTTTTGGGGAAAATGGAAACAGGAAAAAGATTTAAACATTTTATGAATGAAGATATAAAAGAATATCAAAGCAAAATGTTATTATGGAAATTAAAAGTGAGTATGATTGAAAAAATAGGAAATAATGGTACTCAAACATTATGAAAGAATATTATTTTATTCAGCCTTAGTAACATCTATAAATGGAAAAAAAGAAGGCAATAAAAATGAGATATAAATAGTATAAGAATATATATGAATGTAAGGATTTCTTATGGAGATTGTCAATAGATAAACTACCTGTTAAGGCTAATATGCCTTATAAAAGAAAACAAGAAAGAATATCCCCAGGATTCAGCAAGCTCTGCATGGCATGCAGGAATAATACAGGAGCTGCTGGAGGCAATATGACCACTGTGCGATCCAGGAATAAGCTCCCAGGACGTACACGTGCAATCCTTCACTATTTCTGCACGGACACAGCTCCTGTATGCAAATTACCCCATTTGCAGGTGAAAACTATGCAAATGAGGTGAATTTGCGATCCAGGAAGCTGGCAGTTGGCCGTGCAGGACTATTGTACTCTGCAGAAATGTAATCGGTTAGTAACCGAGTACATTTCTGCAAACTACAAAATTGAGTCATAACAGCTCCAAATAAAGGGTGTATATAATGTGGGAATATGGAAAGCATGCCAATGGAAAACAGTTGCAAATAAAAAAAAAACTTTTATTTTTTTTAGCCGATTTTGGCTGTTTAAGCATAGGGCAGCGGCTCATAAATGGGATCGGGCCGAAAATAAAAAACAAAAACTTGAAATAAGCATTCTATCCAAAATCACAATTTTGCCATTATACTCAATGGCAGGCAGAAGACAACATGGCCAGTGAATAGGGGTTGCTAAGGGGGAAGGCTCAGTGTCAGACTTGTAACTAGGTATTAGCAGGCAGTCCTATGCAAATGAGGGGAATGATAATGAATCCTAGACCCCCCTCATGGCTAGCCTGCACCCAACCATGTTGGTGCAGGAAGACCATGGTGTAAACCTAAGAGCTAGCTGACATCATAGACGGTTGTGTCAGGCATACTGTAAGCTTATTGGAGCCCTGTGGCTCAGGTTTCCCCTTAGCTTAGCAGAGCTAAGTAAGGGGGAGTGTCTGAGGCTGCCTAGCACTCTTTACATTGCCTAAACAGGTGTACGTGCTGCCCACCGTATTTTAAAGGGAAAAAAAAGTAAACCAGGAAATAGAAGCTCTGTGCACATCTGAGCACTGTGTTTGTGCTGCGTGCTCTTGGGCTTAAACAGGAAGGCAATTGGAAGGAAAACTGCAGTAGGAAGGTAATCAAGGAGAGCTAGCATAGCTGGCAGGTGAAATGTATCAGAATCAGCCAATTACACAGGCAGCAGCCCAACCCAGCACATGACTATAAACTATGCAAACACCTTTCCCCTCTGTTTTTTCCCACAAACTCTACACCACCGGTGTACACAAGCAGGGAAATTTTACCAAACAAAAGCAACAAAATGATAGGTGCTGCAGCAACTATCATAAATCAACATGTGGAAGAGGCTGAGGGTGGTAAAGATGAAAATGCTGATGACCAACCCACAGTGAGGAGAAGTATAAGAGTGTACAGTCCCAGGATAACCTACCAGGGGCTACATGAGCTGGAGATAGTGGAGCACTATAGGGTGGACAAGGACCTCCTACAGCAAATTGTTTTGCTGTGCCGGCCACATCTCACACACAGAACCAACAGAGGGGTGCCCATCCCAGTGGATGCCAAGGTATATGTAGGCCTAAGAATACTAGCCACAGGTACCTTCCAAAAGCCAACTGGGGATATCATGGGGATCTCACAGGCATCACCATCCGGGGTACTCCACCAATTCCTGGATGCCATGTCAGCACATGTCGGTGAGCACGTATATTTCCCCAACACCCGTGAGGTGTTGGCCAACAATATGCTTCTCTTCCACTAAATAGCAGAATACCCAGAGGTAGTGGGTGCTATAGACTGACGCACATATACATCAAAGCACCACCCGGTGAGCGGGGTAGGGTCTACATCAACCGCAAGAGCTTCCCCTCCATCAACTGCCAGGTCATGTACGATGCCCAGGGCATTATAATCAATATGTGTGCTGGCTGCCCCGGAAGCTATCACGACTCCCACATCTGGCATATGACGTAGCTGTACCAGAGATTTGCCAATGGAGACATCTCTTACGGCCACCTAGTGAGGGATGCTGGTTATGCACTGGAGCCATGGCTGATGACACCCATCTGAAATGCACACACACCTGAACAAGAACTCCATAATGAGGCACACGCACAGACCAGAATCATAATAGAGCATGTGTTTGGGATTCTCAAGTCACAGTTCCGGTGCCTGGACACATCCAGTGGAGCCTTGCAGTACCCACCAGCTACATGTACCCAATTTGTCATCATATGTGCCATGCTACACAATATGATCCTGCAGAAACAGCTGCAGCAGGAACAGCACGGGCCAGGGCCACACAGCCCCCAACCATTGCCAAGGCCTGCACAGATACAGAGTGACTATGAGAAGGAACAACCTGAGCCTGCCCCAGTAGGCAGAAGGAGGTGTTCCCAGTATGCCCAGGCCATGGCAAAGAGGCAACGCATAGCACATACACTGACACAGTAGGAACCCAGGGAATGACACCTCTCTCTGACTCGCACATACAGTAAAAGGGATGCCAAACATGACACTACCTGTGCTTAACCATGTATAGGGAGTGTACTATGTGCATCTGACATAGTCAGCCCTCCAGCACCATCCTCAATACTGGCACAGCCACAAGGTAAGTCACTCTCCCTATCACTTGCCGAAAGGAGTAGTATGTGTTGTTACTTGTATCTCTGGTATGGATGTGAGCATGCAAGGGAATCGGGTGGCTGAATGGGATGCCAGCAGATAGTAGACACCTATAGTGGCAGCATGAGATCTGTAATAAATACTGGTGTCACCATAGTAGCCAGTACTAGACAAGGTGACAAAGCTCACCACAGGAAATGTGCTGGGCCACATGTGTGTCCATAGGATGCACACATGCCAGTCAGGGAGGCTCACATACCCAACAATAGTCTCAGCCAGCAGAACAGGTGTAGACAAACACAAACAAAGGCTGTGCTAAGGCCTTTGATTGATGGCTATGGAGGACATCCCTCCCAGACCTACACAGACAAACTACAACAGGTCAGGCAGTGGGATGTTAGTTCTGAAGGGTAAAAAGTCTGAAACTGAAATGTAGGTCATTCAAACCTACGACCTCTAGTATACTGATATGCCTCTAGTCAGCATGATAGGTCAGACTACAGAATGAAATGGAATACCTGAAATACCTGTACAGTCATAGCAAATTTGTGCAAGTGTCAGGTGTGCCCCCCCCCCAATCCTATGTAGAAATGTAGTAACAGTCAGGTGTGCCCCCCAATCCTATGTAGAAATGTAGTAACATGTATGTGTAGGTATAATAACAGTGGAGCACAGATTATCTGAGCTGGCCAAGGTAGCAGGATAGATTGTAGCATGTGTACAATATGTAGGGCTGCATGTGTTAGGTTGGTATGTGTTGCATATTGTGTGAGATGGTCAGTATGTATGCATGGTGAGGTTTGTCCTGGTGGTCATTGGCCAGTACTGCCGATGACAGGGCCAAGTTCTCACAACTGCAGTGCCAAAACCAATGCTTCCCAACAAAACACATTCCAGCAGTAAGCCATAGTAAATGTTTGGAAGTAATATGTGTCACCATCTGAAAGATGGACATGGCATGAATGTGGGCCCAGACATACAAGTGGTATACAGGGGGAAATACCCCAGACAGACAGTGTATAATATGCATCTGTCTAATGGCCACACCCTTGGAATTGTACATATAGGTTAACAGCACATTAGTTGGGCTTGTAGTAGGGAATGCCAACGTCGTCTGGCCAAACACTGGCAGACTACAAAAGTCACAGGTATGAAGTATTGAGAAACAGTTGATGTCCCTGCACAAGCCAGCATAAGTGGAATGCCCCATGCATATCTGTGTGTCAGATGCAAGTAGTGTCCATAGCACACATGCACCCAGCTCACCCCACCATCACCCACAGGTACCTCTCCAGTCTTATCCCTGTTGTTGGGAATGAGTACAATATGACCCCCACCTCTGTATGGCAATAGCCAATGAATGCAGCATGCAGCATGCAGAACAGGTGTCCCATGCAGGTGTGTCCCTATCTGTAAGCAGCACCCTGCCAGCATCCACACCACTGGATCAATAATGACAGAAAGTATTGGCATTAACACCTTGCAGACCTACCCTGTCACCCCAGGGGAATATAGTGTATTGCAGTCTGGGACTGTAGGAGTGACACATTGCAACGGCCTGCTTCAGCTGGCCTACATCACTACCAAATGGCCTACAGTCCTCTGCCAAAGGCCTGTGTCTTACCCGTACTGCCAATGTATGTTATGTCATGGACTCCCAAATAATAACATAACACAGTCCACAGAACCCAAGTGCAAGGCCATGTGGACAAATCCCAGTAACATGTCCAGCATGTCCTACTGCATGAACTGTGGACCAACACCAAATTACTGCTAGGATGAGGTGATAACTATAGGGAACATATCAGATAATGCCTGCATAATGTTTGAAAGAGGATAGAATAATAGAGGGGGGTAGGAGCATGGTTGGCATGGAGTGTGTGAAGTCCAAAACTCAGCCGTGTGCACATACTATCCCTGCCTACAAACACAGGAATGGGTGGCTACAAACCTGCTCGTAAACCACAATGTGAAGGGATAATGTCCAGAATTATGACCCCTGCCTCTGGATAACCTGTGTGAATCTGTACAGCTCTGAGGTATGGCCACAGCAGGATATGGCCATACTGTTATGGCAATGGATGTACAAGCATGGGATCCTCAGCCACCACTGTACCAAGGTGCTGAACCATTTACACAGACCCAGCATCAAGTGTCTGCAGCTTCCCCTCCAGAATGGCATGATTGTGCAAGAATATATAGGCTGCAGACCACAATACTAGACACAGCTGCATTCACCCTGTGTTCCCCAGGACATCACTGCAAGCAAATATGTATACCTGACAGTACTTGATGACATAAAACATCACAGTGTAAAACAGTACATATGTCTGAATATCTCTGCTAACACCAAGACCATGTAGCAGAAGCAGCACAGACACAATTACCTACAGTAACTCACTATCCTTTGCCCATTTTGACCCCATATTGTCAACCAATCTACAGATATACTGCAGAAACAGGTTGCTAGCTATAGGTGTAGAACATAAAAGCCTGCACTGGAGTACAATCTACCTGGAATGGATTCACACATTCAGTACAGATGGTCATACTGGGCATGCTCCCACACTTAGAGAAATGAAGGCCATGTCTGGCAACAACAGTGAACTATACATATCTGACAGTCACAGATGTTAATGCACACACCCCTCAGTACACACCAATCATACTTTGCACACACATTGGATAGAAAACACATATATATCCAAGGACAACACACTATAATAGGCCAAAGTTACACATACATAGATGTGTGGAAGAGAGTGACAGACAGTGACAAAGAGCCTCCCATCATGAGGCCTGTCCCACCCAGCACACATCTAATTGGCTAAATCCACATGATGTGCAAATGTCAATCAACATAGACATTTGCCTCTGGTATCCCTCAGCACTATAGTGTCTGTGGTGCTGGTGCTAACTGTGTAACATGACTGTACAAGTCAGTAGTCATCTATCAGTTGTATATACGTACCTGTGGAATATAAACCTGTGTGTGCTTGAGTGTTGTGTGTCTGCCTCTAGATGAATGGGTTATGGCCCATGCACACACACTGCACTCCCCATTGCCCTACTGTGGCAAGCCTGATGATGTCTTCACCTTGAAATACACCTGGGGAAGTAGTGGTCCTGTAATCTCCGTGGTGTGTCCTGTAACTGTAATGCTGTAGTGTGATGTACTAGTTAGGTAGAAGTTTTACTCCCAGATGTGGCAAGTGTAGTGTGTGTTTATCTGTGTAGGTATCAATGCTTTTGAGGCCATTCACACTCACTACAATGTCAAATATCCTACTTTGGCAGGGTTGCTGATGTCATTCACTTTGAAATACACCTTTGGGGAAAGAGTAGCCCAGTAATCTCTGTGGCGCATCCTGTAACTGTGTAATGCTGTAGTGTGATGTACTAGTTAGGTAGAAGTTCTAATCCCAGGCATAGCAACTGTGTGTGTATTTGTCTGGGTAGGGATCAATGTTTTTGAGGCCATTCACACTCACTACAATTTCTAATGTCCTACTTTGGCAGGGCTGCTGATGTCATTCACTTTGAAATACACCTTTGGGGAAAGATTAGCCCAGTAATCTCTATGGCACATCCTATAACTGCGTAATGCTATAGTGTGATGTACTAGTTAGGTAGGAGTTCTACTCCCAGACATGGCGAGTGTGTATGTTTTTCTGGGTAGGGATCAATGTTTTTAAGGACATTCACACTCACTACAATTTCAAATCCCCTACTTTGGCAGGGCTGCTGTCATTCACTTTGAAATACACCTTTGGGGAAAGAGTAGCCCAGTAATCTCTGTGGCACATCCTGTAACTGTGTAATGCTGTAGTGTGATGTACTAGTTAGGTAGGAGTTCTATTCCCAGATATGGCAACTGTAGAACTTTGTGTGTGTGTTTGTCTGTGTAGGGAGCAATGCTTTTGAGGCCATTCACAGTCACTTCAACCGCCATTACCTTACTTTCGCAAGCCTGCTGATGTCATTCACTTTGAAATACATCTTTGGGAAAAGAGTAGCTCAATAATTTCTGTGGTGCATCCTATAACTGTGTAATGCTGTAGTGTGATATACTAGTTAGGTAGGAGGCCTATTCCCAGACATGGCAGGTGTAAAAGTTTGTGTTTTTGTGTGTGTGTTTGTCTGTGTAGGGATCAATGCTTTTGAGGCCAGTCACACTCACTACAATTTCAAATGCCCTACTTTGGCAGGGCTGCTGATGTCATTCACTTTGAAATACACCTTTGAGGAAAGAGTAGCCCAGTAAGCTCCATGGCGCGTACTATAACTGTGTAATGCTGTAGTGTGATATACTAGTTAGGAAGGAGTTCTATTCCTAGACATGGCAACTGTGAAACTCTGTGTTTGGTTGTGTGTGTGTAGGGGTCAGTGTTTTTGTGGCCATTCATAGTCACTACTCACACATAAAAATGTAGAACATTGATAACTTTGCAGTAACAGAGACCTGATCCAAGGTTCCAGAGAGCACCCCTGCAATACCAGGTACAGCTGTCACACCTGTTGGCCACCAAACCAGGACCAAAACAATAAAGGAGGAGGAGTGTCCATATTCACCAGGATATTCACACCACCATGCTACTTGCCCAACAGAACGTGTCTGAAATACCCCCGGTGCAACTAACAGTAGGTCAGACTGCATTCCAAATTGTATAGCTTACTACAGATCCCCCACCATGCCCCATGATTCTCACTACATTCTTTTGAAACATACTGTAAAATATTATGGTACAAGCAAACACCCTAACACTGGGTGATTTACACTACTTTGCCATTAACTGGGAAAACTACTTGTGTACCAACACATGTGCTCAACGGTTCCTGAAAGTCATAATTCCCAATGCCCTGGATCAAGTAACCCATAGACCACCAGGGGCTCAAATATCCTAGACCTGGTCATTACCAACATGGGAAATCAATGCTCCACACCTATGGTCACCCCATCGGTGGTCAGGTCTGCCCATGAGCTAATCACCTTTAACATCAACATCCCTCCCCCACACCCCAGTAAGGAAACCTCCATAACACACATCTCCAAAGACAATGTCATGCTACACATGTCAGAAGTGACTAATGTCATGACACCCGTGCAGATGGCAACTGAAAGGACAACTGCTAAATCCTACATGAAGGCACTGTACAAGTACATCCACTCGTGCATGAATGGTGCCATCCAATATAGAACCAAGACACTCCCCACCAAGAAAAGGAAGCCAATGTGGTGGCCCCCTGCCATAACCATACTGTACAACAAAAGAAGGAAACTGTTGCATAAATGGGGGAATTTCCAGGATGCAAAATACTCCCTTACTAGCCACAGTAAGAAGCAGAGATCCCTCATAACATCCACCAAAGCTAGTTATGAACATAATATAGCCAAAGATGTCAAAGACAACTGCAATCCGTTCCATAACTATGTGAGGAATCTAAATGGCAATGCTCAGATCTGCTCTAAGCTACAACAGGATGGTATTAAATATACTGCTCCCAGGGATATTGCCAATAACCTGGCAGATCGATTCAGTGCAAACTGACCTCCCTCCCACACCCCAAAGGGCCCATCTCAACACGGAAAGATTGCCAGATTCTGGTAATAACAGCCACATAGGTAAAAACCACACTTTCCAGAGCTATGACAACAGCAGCAATGGGACCAATCAACATCCCGGGTTGTGTACTACATGAGCTATAAACTGAACTAGCACCTCACCTATGTGCCATGTCTAATCATAGCCACACCTCAGGCTTTGTGCCCACTGTGTGGTGCACGGCTACAGTTATCCCAGTCCACAAGGGGGGGAATCCACCTTGGATCCTGGGAACTACAGTCCCAGCAGTATGATGTGCCTGATCTGCAAGGCCATGGAATATATTATCATGGAAATGAAAACAAAGAAATTGGCAACCTGCAAACACGGGACCACAACCAGGTTGGGTTTGTGAAGGGCCAACCATGACACTTCAACCTGACTGACAACTGTGAATCTCTCTCCAGAGCTGTGGACAAGGGTAAGGTGGTTCACATAGCCTATCCAGACCTTGCCAAGGCCTTTGACACCATCCCCCAATCTGTAATCATAGATAAATGTATCAATCTGGCCATTAATCCCTATGTAACCTGAGGGGCTGCCAACTGCTGTACTGACAGAACCCACACTGTAAATGTAGGTGACACCAACCCCAGCCCCAGACAAGTGACAGCTGTAGTACCTTAGAGTTCAGTCCTGCCACTGCCCTTATTTGGCATCTACTGCTCTAAAGCACAGTCCAACAGTAAGGGACTCTGGCAAACAAAGGTTGCAGATGACTGCATACTGGAAGCCAATATTGAATCCCCACATGATGTGGATATTCTACAGAAGGGCCTTACAGAAAGACATGCTTGGTGCCTGAGCCATGGCCTCAAGATCAATGCCAAGAAATTTATAGTTATCCCCTTTGGTAAGGGACATGTACATGTGAAGTACCACATAGGTGGCAGTACACTAAACACCTAAAGTGTGATAGACTTAGGGATACAGGTGGACAGTGGTCTCACCTTTGATAACCACATCACCACAACAGTCAGGAAACCCACCTATGTGGCACAGCTCACCACAAAGGGCTTTACATCCAGGAAAAGGAGGCCATTGTCCAACTGTAGTCAGCTCTCAGTAGACCCAGTACAGACTACAACAGCCCATTACGTATGTACCTCACAAGACATCTGCAACAACTAGAAAGGCTGCAGACATACCTCATGAAATGAATCACAGGCCTAAACTAGATGCCCTATGCTGACCGTCTGAAAATCATCCAGCTATTCTCACATATTGTGTTCTCAAAGGTGATCTCTGCTTAACATACCATGCCATGTCAAACCCACAGCTGTTGAACACGCTACACTTAAAGAATTCCAAACCCTCACAGCCACATTCTCCAGGGATCCAAATCTTGTCTTCACAATGAACAATACATGCTGGAGGGATGTGTTCCTGACCCAGAGACTCCCCAGACTCTGGAATAGACTGCCCATACATGTCAAGCAGAGTTCCTCTTTGACCCTCTTCAAAAGGAACCTGGATGATTGGATGAGAGACAGGAAATTGACCCCAGGGATCATGTCAGCTGCCCTGCTAGACAGGGGTCCAGGGAAGTAAATATTGTGGGAAGATATAGCCAGGGAGTTGTCATGTCTAGGCATGTAGAGGGCCTATGGCCGACAACCAAGTATCAACTTATGAACCTATGAACTACACTTTCCATTGCCCAACCTTGGTAAGGTTGCTGATGTCATTCACTTTGAAATACACCTTTGGGGAAGAACTAGCCCAGTAATCTCCATGGCACGTGCTATAATTGTGTAATGCTGTAGTGTGAGGTACCTAGTTAGGTAGGAGTTCTAATCCCAGACATGGCAAGTGTAAAGGTTTATGTGTGTGTGTGTTTGTTTGTCTGTGTAGGGATCAATGCTTTTGAGGCCATTCACAGTCACTACAACTTTCATTGCCCTACTTTGGCAAGCCTGCTGATGTCATTCACTTTGAAATAGACCTTTGGGGAAAGGCTAGCCCAGTAAGCTCTGTGGCACATGCTATAACAGCATAATGCTATCGTGTGATGTACTAGTTAGGAAGGAGTTCTAATCCCAGACATGGCAAGTGTAAAGGTGTGTGTGTTTGTTTGTCTGTGTAGGGAGCAATGCTTTTGAGGCCATTCACAGTCACTACAGCCTCCATTGCCCTACTTTGGCAAGCCTGCTGATGTCATTCACTTTGAAATACACCTTTGGGGAAAGAATAACTCGTTAACATCCGTGGCACATGCTATCACTGTGTAATGCTGTAGTGTGATGTACTAATTAGGTAGGAGTTTGAATTCCAGACATGGCAACTGTGAGACTTGGTGTGTGTGTGTGTTTTTGTCATACATATCCTGCGTGGAGGTAGCAGTGAGTGTGTAACAACAGGACTCATTGTGGAGTGGGTTTTGCAAATTTCTTATATGGTGGGCCTATTATATGTCACAATGTCCACCTTACAAGGATAACAGATGTCAAACAGCAGAGAGGCTGGGGTAGACAATCCATACCCCTGCATGTGACATCATGGTTTAGTGAACAATATAGGCAACTCTTGTATTACCCAGAGAACACTTTCCACTCATGTCTCATACACAAACTCGGCTAGCCAACAACCGCTATGTTGGTAGTTCTCTGCATATTGCCCACAGATAGTAACTATGGTGTTATTGTAGTGGACTACAGAGGGCATGGCACCCTGCCCCATCCCTACAATAGGCAAATCATTGCATACAGTGCTCCTTCACTATGTTCCCCACTGGATGCCTGCGACAACTGTAGAGCCAGCAAATGTAACCCACAAAGGACATACCATGCCTTATACTTACGCCCTCTATGGACAGATGCCACTGACAGTAGGGAATACCTGTATCATGCAGTCAGTGTAGGTGCAGAGTCAACCTGGTGTCCATTACCAGTTCTCACCACATGAGGCCAGGAATGGCACATCTGATGATAACAATCTGTCTACACAACATGCCCCAGACACCCCAGGTACACTTCCATGTCACAGAACATGCATGTGGGATGTGTGCAAATCCCAGACACAGTCCATGTCATGGAATACAGAACACATACATGGCAAGCATTGCACAGCACTGGCCACCCACAATAGTAACCCAGATGAGTGGATGGTGAATACAATACCCACCTGTGTGGGCCAATCCAGACACTACACCCCTGAGCTGCATGGCAGACCATTGTCATGTGGCCTAATACCAAGATATAGCCTTTACCTAGCCTTGTACAGCCTTCTGGTACAGTCAACCACTACACACCTGTGAAGCAATGCACCCATGCATGTCAGTACTGGAAAACATGTATCTGTGTGTGTGTGGAGTATAATGATTTGGATACCATTCACACTCACTACATCTCCCATTGGCCTACTGAAGTATGCCTTCTGATGTCAGACACCTTGATATACCCTTTACCCATATATCATCCTGATAACCACTGTGGTGCATGTGATACCTGCGTATTACTGTATTGTGGCAAACTAGCTAGTTAGGAAGTCTAATCCTGACCCTGCTAACTGTGATAATGTGTGTGAATCCCTGAAAGAGTGTGGCTGTGTCGACCTTGACACCTGTTCATGTGGACAGGCTCATGTACTACACCTACCTTTTCCCTCCTTTATCACTGTTGCAGATGTCACTTACCATCGAACATACATTTGGACAGCTCAATGACATGTAACCTCTGTGGCGCATGCAATAACTGCATAAATATGTGATAGCAATACATAGTCAGGTAGGGGTTTGAAACCCCATACTGGTAAGTGCATGGCACAAGCATGCTTATGTTTTACTCTCCCTCCCCCTCTCTGTCTTACGTTGTCTCAGTCTGTCTCTCTCACTCCCTCTCTGGTGGATGTTGAGAAGTACACCTGCTTTGCTTAGGTAGCAGTTTGTGTTTTGTAAGTGATGCTCATGATCAGCTGATGGCCTCTGCATGAATTGCAGTCCCCCACTAGCTGATTGCATGTGGAACAGCTGTGGTAACATTCCCATTGCCAATTGCATGGAAACACACTCCTATAACTAGGAACATCATGTGGGTGTTGGCCCTTTTCATTCACTGTGAGCAGGACTTCATGTCGGTATTTGGCAAACAGCATCACAGATGGTAGTGGGATATACCTCTAACAACATACACTGTGGAGACAGGCCAACAAACAGGAGGGGGATGTTCCAGACATGACTAAAGAATGTAAGTGTTGCTCTTCTGCATTTGGAGTAATGTTGGTTTAACAGTGTTTGTGTGGATATGGCTGGTCTACATGATTTAATACCTGTCATGACAGTGTTATGTGTTTGAGGAAACTCCCACCTGTAGGGTTATCTGCAAACTGGCCAGTGTTTAGAGTCTTATGTTTCTTGTGTTACTCACAGATCACCTATCTTTGAACTGCAGAAGCACAGTCTGAGGACTGCAGTCAGTACATGGTGACAGCCATGAGAGTTACTGACTTCATATCCCTCATAGGACATATGTCACAACAAACCCTGTTACAACAATAAATCTATGAGGATATCACAGCAACAAGCCAATATTGGCCCAGTGTTTGTGCCTCCAGCCACAAGTCTGTCAACCTTTGTACATATGTCATGCAGTAAGAGGTGCATATGTTCTGTACACCATTATTCATTGACATTATACTTGATAACAAGCCAGTCAGATATCAGACTGCTAGACATGTTATTTATAGTAGGGGTTATATTTGAGGACATAACCTGGGCATTCTGTGGTTGTGTGTACAGTAGTGGGGTCTGTGTACTTATGGTGATTGTCGACAGTATGTGTATTGCAAATACGTACTTTGGACTGTGTACAGACTGTGGTAGATGTCATTGTTCTTGGTCCTGTTCTATCTGATGTTACTTGCTGCTCCAGTGTATGGTACCCTATTGGCTCACATGTTTGTAGGGCCAGACACACATGTGTCCCATACCACAGACAGGCATTGGACCACAATGTTTTGTGGCCCAGTATATGTAGGATTAGTGTGTGAGTGGCACATATGAGGATGGCGTTGATCAGACAGTCCATATACTGTAATATTAAGCTTCCGTACCATATGTGGCTGTGTTCACATTGGTTGTGGGTATGCACTTTCACACAGGTGTCTGTTACTCTGTGCTGTGACATGCCTGTTGAGCCTGCTATATTTGCAGGTACATGTGTATTCCCCCATAAGAAATGTAGGCCAGTGTTGTGGCAATCTGCCTGTAGTTTGCACAGTGCTTTGTTACATGCCTAGCAACTTAGTGTAATTACCCAATGTGATGTTATGTCCAGATATTTGCCAGATGTACTGCTGCTGGGCCACTATAACTGTTGTGTATTTCTGACAAAGCAGTGGGATGCTGTACAGATGTATGTCACTAACTACTGGGTAGTATGTGGCCATGTGAACTCTGCACCACCAGTTATTATGAGTGTGTGAATGCATAAACTGTGTGGGCATATGTTGTCCAGTATTTACGTGATATACCCATGTACATGACTGTTAACATCCACATTGTCAGGCTTTTGTCCACATGTCTCGCACTAAGGGGATCTGTGTATAACTCTGGACTGACCAGAGTGTGCCAAGACTTTCCACGTATATCGGTCATATCTCTGCTTTAGTCCACAGGATCATTACTGTGATATCAGTGGTACTGTACTATGATGACCTTAGGATGTCTGTCAGTAACTGATGACACACATGTCAATAACAGATGTGACCTCCCACACACAACATGTCTATTAAGACAACCCCTGTTACAGTAGCAACAGTCTACATATATACCTGAAATACATACATGACATCCCCTTGCACTAAGAGGTTGAGACTATTGGTGCTGAGGTATGACTCCACTCCATGTTCTGGAGATATGGTAAACATATATGTATATAGATAGATATATATAGTTTCATAGGTTGGTACTAGGCTATTGGCCCTAGGGCCTACACAAGCCTAGCCATAACAATTCCCTGGCTATTTCTTCCCACAGTATTTACTTCCCTGGACCTCTGTCTAGCAGGGTGACTGACATGATCCCTGGGGTAAATTTCCTATCTCACATCCAGTCATCAAGGTTCCTTTTGAAGAGGGCCAAAGAGGCACTCTGCTTGACATGTATCGGCAGTCTATTCCAGAGTCTGGGAGTCTCTCGGTCAGGAACCTATCCCTCCAGCATGTTTTGTTCATTGTCATGGCAAGGTTTAGATCCCTGGAGCGTGTGTCTCTGAGAGATTGGGATTTCTTTAAATGTAGCATGTCCAACAGCTCCGGGTTTGACAAGGCCTTGTATGTGAAGCAGAGATCGCCTCTGAGTAGACGATATGTGACAGAGTATAGGTGGAGCTTTTTTAAACGGTCAGCATAGGGCATCTGTTTTAGGCATGTAATTCTTTTAGTGAGGTATTTCTATGGCCTTACCAGTTGTTTCAGATATCTTGAGAGGTACATACCAAATGGGGCATTGTATTCTATAATGGGTCTAATGAAGGATGACTACAGTGGGACTATGACCTCCTTTTTTCTGGATGAAAAGCCCTTAGTGATGAGGTGTGCCACATAGAAGGATTTCCTGACTGGTGTGGCGATGTGGTTATTGAAGGTGAGACCACTGTCCACCTATGTCCCTAAGTCTCTTATCACACTTTCGGTGTTTAGTGTACTGTCACCTATGTGGTAATTCATGGGTACATGTTTTTTCCCAATATATATATATCCATATATCTATATAGATGTATACACATAAACATATCTACATACATATATGGATATATATGTACATATATATATATATATATATATATATATATATATATGTATATATATATATATAGATATATATACATATATATATATACACATATACACATCTATGTATGTCTACACATATATAGATATATACATATATATGCACATATAGTTATAGATATCTACACATATATCAACATAAATATATATATATGATGTATATATATGATGTATATATATATATATATATATATATATATATATATATATATATATATATATATATATATATATATATATATATATATATATACACACACACACACACACACACACACAGATCTATATATGGCCATATATATGATGCACTATACAGATGTGTATAAATACATATATATAAATATATATGTGTATGTACATGTAGACATATATCTACATATGTATATGTATATATCCATATCCTTGTCATGTGTAAACATTACTGTTGTGTATACCTTCCCAGATGTATCACACTGTATGTATTTATGTGTATATTTAGATATAACAACATATGTGATGCAACAGTAATATCACTAACAAGTACTATACAATTGTAGAAGTCACAGCAATTGTTCAATACTATTCAATATGTGTATTGACAGATATATTGGAAAAACAACAACTACCTTCACAGCTGTCACGGTGCAGTGGTTAACTGTTGTGACTATAGTGTACAGTGTCCTGGGTTCAAGACCTGCAAGAGCTGTTTATTTTGTTGCTGGGCAGAACAAGGGCTGTTGGATGCAGGGTGGTAAGACAGTTTTGAGCAGCTTTAAGCGCATGTGCATGTGTTTGCATGAAGCTAACCGGTGCTAACATACAGTTAAACGTACAGGCACTTACACAGTGTAGGCTTTGCTTACCAGTGAGCAAATGTGCTTAGCTGTTATATTGCAGCAATGCTGACACCTGCTGAGCATGGCTCAGCCCTGGTAACCAGAGCTCACATCCCAGTCTGATAACATAGCAGAGTAATGACATCTATAATAAGTATATGTAATGCCATGTACATAACATGCATCTATGTGCTGTCATTATAGTAGCAAGGGGTGTGAGTCTCCTGTCTGGGACACTTGAGTATATATGACTTGTACAACACTCTTATCCATGTGAATGTGTTACATACAAGGGTAGTATCCCAGGTTATATGCAGTTACGCTGGCATGTAGTGTATCATTACATTACTACTGTTGACAGTCCTTTCCCAAGCAAGAGTAGATTGCTAATTGTAGTACTGGAAACAAACTCCCCTGCATGCACAGATGGACTCTGAGTCCTCACTGTCATGTTCCTGGTGTGTGAGCTGTGTCACATTATATATTTCCTACTGGTTAATGATCTGACATGTGGAAAATAACTGTAGACTACTGTCTGTATAGCACATGTCAGTGAGGGCTGGCATCATGTAGTAATGGCATACCTATCGGTGTCAGACATCTATCTGTCAACACATTCATCTTACTGCATAGCTAGCTGGTGAACTGATATCTGTCAGTCAGTCCCTGTGCAGATGTCAGGTATCCATCCTGGATACGTACAGGCAATCTATGCTTGACTGACACTGACATATCTGCCCAGCTGTGTTATAAATGGCACAGATAGGACTCAACAGCCTGTATGCACCACATGCCACAGATACCTCCACTACACTACCACAGTCAACAGAACATGCTTGGGTACAGGTCTCCAAGACAGACACTAACCATGTTATGTAATACATGTTGCATTCATGTCAACTGGAGCACCTCACTGGCCCTCTGCAGGAGGCACCCAGAGGATTGGCTGATGCATGTCACTCTCACCCTGAGGGTCACCACAGTGGTGTCTGTAGATAGATGGCCTGCTGGCACATGGCAGGTGGCATAATACCACTGTACACACATCCCCTACACTTCCCATCTCTCAGTGGACAATAACCAGGTACACACCTATGAACACCTGCACCAATGCACCCCAGTACTGACAAATGTGTACGTGTGCATTACTGAGACTATCAGTGTCTGTGTGTTAGTAGACCTGTAGTTGGGAATAGCTTGAGGCCCTTCACACCCACCGCACCACCCATTGCCATAGCTAGATGTAGCTGCTGCTGTACCAGACATTACATGTACCTTGTTACGCTCCTCTGCCTATGGGATACCTGGGCCTTGCAGTACCAGCACAACACTATTGCACAAATGGGTTGATAGGCATGGGATACCCACTGAGTTCTGACAAGTGTGTCTATGTGTGCATGTGTGTATATATGCAGGGTACAGCATTCTGAGGCCACATACTCCTATTACAATACACATTGCCACACAGTATTAGGGATAGTGATTTTGCAGCCCATATGAGAGGCATGACAATGCATCACTCTACTATGCCTGTGGCATGTGCATTATATGCATATCCCTGTAGTAGCACTCTTGGGATGGACAAAGAGTTGTATTGCACTCCTGGTCAATGTGTGATGGTGTGTATGTCAGAGTGTCATCGTGGGTTCCAGTGCGTACAATATCCACAGTGGGGTGTGGGTGCTGGGTATACTGTCATTACACCATGGTACCCCTGGTACATGTCCCATGTACCACTGTATGGTGACCACTGTCACCATCAATCATACAGGTAAGTGATAACACTATCCAGCCCAGTTATGCATGTGCTGTGTGCAACCTACCTGTAATACATTGGATACACTGACAACGTAGTTAGCACTGATAGGCCCAGGTCTCTCAGATGTGTGTCTGACTGTTATGTGTTTGTCAATGTGTATATGATGGGATGTCACACTATGTATTGTCTATATACAACCATTACATCCCCCATTACCATACTGTACATGTCTGGGGATGTTCTGCATGTAACATGTAACCTGGAACACACCTCAATCTAAAATCCATGTGGTGTGTGCAATTAAAGCCACACACATCAGTAGCACTACATACCTAGGTAGGGGTCTAGTCCCAGTGTTGCCAAGTAAGAGTGCACATGTATGTGGAGGGATCTACCTCAGGTTGCTGAATATGCATGTCCCAGTGGGTCATCTGTCCAAGAACTGTGTGGCATATGCTAACATATCACATGTATCATACTGTGGACATACATTCCATCACAACTACTGTTAGCTGTGTAAATGGCCTCTTCCCCACTGTATAGGTGTGCAGTGATACTTAGGTTGGTATATATATATATATATATATATATATATATATATATATATATATAGCTGGATGTGGCTGTTGTGGACATAGCCAACATCATTGTGGTTACTGTTGAGTGTATTCACCCATGTAGCTGGCCGTAATACTGTACAGTTCATGTTAACAGGTTATGTATTTGTCTATCACACTATCTGTGGTTCTACAGCACCTCTCACCCACCAAAGGGTAGGGGTGTGCCACCCACACCAGCACACATATGTTTACCGTGTGGAGGATTGCAGTACATTGGGGAAGGGGACATATACCTCGCCGGTACCATTGTCAATGACCTCAAACTAGCAGACTGCTTATTCCACAATGTGTTGTTCTGCATAGTTTGGCTTGGTGGAATTACATAGGCAACGATGGATTCCTTGCACAGGTACATACATCCATGTGTACAGCATTCTCTGTGTTGTGCATCAACAACTATGCCTCTGTATGTGTTATAAACAAACACGTGGTGTGTACCACCCAGTACAGCTACCATTGTCCACTGTAGAAGGGCTGCTAACAGCAGCCACCATGCACTCACCTGTATACACCACCCCCAGACCTATTGGTCATCTGACACAGGTAGTAACTGTTATACAGATTTGTGACGTGTTTAACTGTACCTAGGATATGGCACAGCCATGGTGTCACCACAGTGCCATACCCCTTGTGAGATATGACAGCAGACCATCTTCCTGCTGACACATGGACACCTACAACACAAATGGATAACATTATGGAGACCACAATCACTCAGTGTTACTAACAGCTATAATGCATCATGACTGGACAGCTACACTACCTGACATGTAAGCATTAAACATTACTGCTGACAACGTTACACAGCAGTACATTGGTAGACTGTAGTACAGTCACTGTGTGCATCAGAACCATATTAGCCTGTCCCTGCATCAATGTTATGGATGACAGGGATGTGGCACAAATATCATCATATGCACAGGGTGTGTTGTTGGTTTGCCAAAGACCTAAATTGGGCCATACGTTGGACACCATGTGTGTGAGTGAGGGGTCTAAATTACTAATATGGCCATAGTGATGTGGTGTGTGTAGGTATGGGGTTGCCCTAGGTGTGTTTGTATTGTGTACAAAAAACTCAAAAAACTACAGCTTTACTCCATCGCATATCGCCTACTTAGGGGCGATCTCTGCCTAACATAAAGCTATGTCAAACCCAGAGCTGTTGGACATGCTCCACTTAAAGAAATCCCAATCCCTCTGAGCTACAAGCTCTAGGGACCTAAACCTTGTCACCACAATAAACAGAACATGCTGGAGGGATAGATTCCTGTCCCAGAGACTTCCCATACTCTGGAACAGACTACCTATCTATGTCAAACAGAGCTCCTCATTAGCACTCTTCAAGAAAAATCTTGATGATTGGATGGGAAATGGGAAATTCACCCCGGGGATCACTTCTGTAGCTCTGCTCAACAGGGCCACAGGAAAATAATTTTCTTGGGTGGCGAAAGCCAGGGCACATTTTTTGGCTAGGCTTGTATGGGCCCTAGGGCCGATAGCCTAGTACCTACCTATGAACCTATGAACCTATGTGTGTGTGGGTATGCATGCACAAAGTTCTGCTATGTGGCTGCCCTATAGAGGTGTTTGTTGGACAGCTGCAGACCATACCTGGCAGGGTTTGCAGTTCACCGCCTCTGGCCACAGACATGCGAACTGTGCTTGTCATGGGCACATCCAGGTATAAGCCTCAATATGCTACTCTCCCCTGATGATGACATATGTCCATTGGAACCAGGTCCCTCCTGGGACTGGCCAGGGCCACGTGCATGTGGTCTGCTGTGGTGTGGTGTGGACACCACCACCCCTGCAGTGCTGGGGCAAGTACTACCACTATGGGAGTGGCTTGGTGTCCTTGCACGTCCATGTCGACCTCTAGATGTTGGTGTTGCTGGCCTATGTCCACGTGGCTGTCGCACCACTCCCACCACATGCTCTAGCATGAACAATTCACGGTCAAGGAGGCCCACCATCTCACCCCACCGTCTATCCGTGACCTCTGTATAATAACGGAGGGCACCTGCAAGATCACAGATGTCACGTACAGCTGAAAAAGCAGCCCTCTGCAGCCTCAGACCCTATCTGGTGTACTGTTTCATATGTGCCTGTGCCTCCATGACAGCCTGAAACATGCATCCGGTGGTACCAGATGTGGCACTTCTGCAAAGGACACGATGACCAGCGTCCCTCCCACGAGCACCCCTATACATCTGCCTATGTGGTACCCTGCCGGACATCCAGCTATGGCTGCTGTGTCCAGACACAGCAGCCATAGATACCACACTGTCCTGTGCACTGCCAACAACTGCCAACTGTACCTCTGCTATGGCCACTGGTGATGGGATATCTATAGGCACTGTGACTGTGTGTGGGATGGGGTGGATAACAGGGGGATGTCAAACGATGGCGCAGTTTTGGCCTCTGACAACCCTGCCTGTGCCTCAACACACCTATCATCATTTTCAGTGTCTGTATGGACACCAACATCAGATTGCATACAGGAGGGACCCTGATCCACCTCGCCACCTGTGAGGGGAAAACAAGAAATGCACTTTAAGACCTGCATGTCATTGCTTAACAGTACACACATATACACACACACATACACATGCACACACACACACACACACACACACACACACACACACACACACACACACACACACACACACACACACACACACACACTCACCCTGACATTCCACCATAATACCTACCTGTCCCTGAGTTTACACACTGTCCCAAGTTTATTCTCTTTAGTTCCCTATCCTGCATCACACTTGGAAACTTACACTCATTAATACCAATCATTAATGTATCATTCTTCTAATTGCCTAGACAAGTGACCACAAAACATGACCTGTTACTCCATTACCACTTTGACTTGATTGGAGTCAGTTTTACAAGGACTCACTGCTGTCATCCAGTGTTCACCCTGGGTTTGTCCAGACATCGTGATCATGGCCCCCATATGTTGGGGGCTACTACAGTCACTCAATAATGTCATGCACTGGAGTGTCATATGTAACTATTGCTCAGTAGATGCAAGATTTGTTGCTCTATTAACTTATTATGTGGGCAAAAGTAATATTTGGATACACTCACTGGTGTTGTCTAGTAATTCCCCAGTGCATCTGTAGTACTGCATAAGTGGGTATTTTTTCTCCTTTCTGCTGATATACCTGGTGTCTAGTTTCCCTCCCAATGCATGTTCCATGCTACAGACCTTATTATACTATCAGCTGTCCTGAGATTACATATCAGACAAGTATACCTGGTGTCTCATGTGTCAGTCCATATCCATGTACTGCACGATTCCAAAGGGAAGTTGAGATGTATGAACAACCCCACATTTACACATGTGCATACATGGACACACACACACAAACACACACACACACACATACACACACACATCCTGCATGCATCAACCCCCTCCACTCCACCAGATTGCACTTACAGACAAAAATAATCCCCCACCCCCCACACACATGCACACACACACACACACACACTTACAGGTGAGGTTGCACAAAGATATTACACACAGACCTCCCATTAGTCATCTGTCAACATGCATAACATATGATACTCAACAACATGCAGTGCAACTATAGTCAATCCATGCTAGCAACAGTATACATGTGTGTGGTGCATGGGCTGTGTTAGTAGGTGAGGCCCCTTTCCCTGGAAAACTCTGCACCCATGTACACAGTATTACTGTGCACCTGTTCAGCACCCTGCCATGTACTGTGCGCCATACCTCACAGATGTACACACCATTGTTGAATGTGTATTACTGTGTCAGTTATGTCTGCTCTGCTGCTCAAACCCCTATGTGTGTGTCTGACACATACCTGGGATGATATGTGGACAGATGTCATTTGTGAATGCCTGCTGTCTGATTTACAGACGTCATCATCAGCTGTGCATGTATGACCAATACGTTATAATTACACTGACAACTGTCAAACCTTACAGTGGCTATGGGGAGTGTACACACCCTTATTGATATGATGCTCTCTTCTTTGACATGCCATGGGACCATATTACTGCATATGTTAACATTACATGAGCCTGATATGTGACATATGTCCTGTACAATCAAATGCAGTGTCAAACAAATGTGTTAGTTGTGCTGATGCTGATTGAGATGCATACACTTTGTGGGTGCATGTGTGCATGCCCTTATCATGATGGTTTGTTGCACCTGCTGTTATGTGTACTACAGCAGTCACTATTCCTGACAGGGGTAGACTAGCATGGGCCATCTGCATTTGCCAGTATATGGTCAGTCTGCCCTACACATGTCCCCCAACATTGCATGATTGCAAGGTCAACTCCTGTGCACATCCCTTGGAGTTCATACACTGTCATCACTATTGCTGTGGAGTCAGGGTTATGTCTGCCACAGTTACTGACCCTGACTGTGTGCAGATACAGCCATTCATAGCATCCTTTGGTTCCCAGCTGCAGTGCACTGTTGTGTCATGATGACATCCCCTCCCCACCTTCAGCCTTTTTGCAGATGCTTGACAACTATGGCCTAGACGTGTGTCAGTTTGCAGTGTCCCAAACACTAAACACCACATGTAACAGCCTAGTCCCAGCTAATGAATGGCAAACATACAGGTGTACACTGGCACTGGCATTGTACAGATGGGGATGGTGGGCCTGAGGTGGGGTGAGGTGTTGGTTGTGCAGCACATGTATCGTACATGAAACTGTCTGTAGGTTTTCAATGTGGTTGTGGTACACCAGTACACATTGCAATGTATGCCTTTTGGGGACCTCTTCTGTTATGCATATGCTACCTGTAGAGAGGCCTGGCTGATGTTTCCTGTGGTACAACTGTCACATCTGATTGCCCTAACCCATGGGCCACACGTTTGCACAGTCCAGGCGATTGCTGACATGGGTATTGCATAGCCAGTACTTGCTAGACATTCCTGCAACCCCCCTCAGTTTTGTGGCATATTACTAGGCAGCCTGCATGACCGGTTTGCTACATGTGAAATCATCTGTCTTGGATGGCCATCTGTTTATTTCCTACATTATTCCTGTCCCATACATCCTTGCCACATACATGACTGTCTGCACTGTTTGCCATGGTATATGCAATGGTGAGGTATGGCTACATGTCCAACTCATGGGTGCCACCTGTTGGGTATGGGGCCCATGAAATGGCATGTAAGATGTGTGCAAGCCACAGGCTCTGTTGCAGGTAAGTGCAGGGCCGGTGTTAGCAATTTGGGGGCCCACTGAGTACGTCCACTCCAAGTATCACCCTGTCACTGCCACCCCTTCTATCCATTCTTTTAGTTCATGCTGCAGGCTTTTAGGATTAGTACACACAGAATGACCTGTAGCTGCAATGATCTTACACTGCCACACTATGTTGACCCATCTCACAAATGGACAGTCACAATTACTGGTATTTAGTTGCAACAATGATATATTACAACTCCTCTATGTACAGAGCTGGACTAAGGTGAAATGGAGCCCCAGGCACTGCTTGCTTGCTTCAGCCCCCCGCCCCAAAAAAAACATACACACATCCTCCAGAGCTCCCCTCTGTTTCTTCCCATGTTGGGCTTCCCACACCATGCACATTAACGTTTTCCCCCATTTCTCACATTTTACTTCCTTTCTTTAGCTTTTTCAAGAAGCTATAACTTTATATATGTTCTAAAGTGCTTTTTCTTTTCTTTTTACAAAACCTTTTCACCCAATGATGGCTTCAACAGAAATTATGATTAAGGAAAGAAATTCAGTGTTGCTGTTCAGCTTTAGTTTTCCTCGCATCTTTTCAATACACTTCGTTGATCAAGAAAGCACAGTAATAACCATTTAGAAAATAACTCAATTAAGCCTGTGTCACTATACACCATAGGAGTTGTAGATGCTCTAGGATGCATTTTATAGCATTTCCCAACCTTTTAATCCAAAAGTGGCCTAAACAAAAATCGTGAGTAAGAAAATTTTTTTTTTTCTTTCAGTAAAGACATAAGTTGCACCCAAGGCTTACATTTCAAAGCAGACAAAATAGTAGCTCAGAATAAATTAACAAGCCAATTGTTGTGAGGATATACAGAACCTGTCTGGGAATACTGCTTGCCTCCCTAATTCCCCCCAAAAGATAGTCACTGCCTTTGCAGCCCTCTGGTGTTAGATTGGAATGAAATAGCATGCCTACTCATTCCTCAAACCTAACCCCTAATGGCAACCAGCTATATACATGCCTGAAGTTTGACTGTGAGGAAAGTGCAAAAATAAATAAATAATGATTGCAATAATGTATCTACTTTGCTGCTTCCAGGCAGTAGACTGCCCCATACAGCAGCTAAAGTAACTTTCTTTGTACACCTCTGAGGTCTGTTAGAAAAGTAAAGGAAACAATAACAACACAATCCCCATCACCCCACATAACCTACAGTAAATTTCTGTACACAAACATCTGAGCAGGGATGGTTTAGTGTGCTGTATGGTTGAGGGCAGAGGCCATTATCAGTTTTATCCTAGCATGGTCATATCACAGCTCCATGCACGTTAAAGAGTGCAATCAGAAAATGAAAGCATTTTTTTCTCCTCATTTTTCCTCAGGCAAAAACAGCTTTTCTGGGGCTCCCACACAGTCAAGGATGCCCCCCATATCCATTTACCCTATATCCATTTATACAGTCTGGGGAGTGGGGAGCCACCAGATTCCTAGAAGATCTAAGTGTCTGAATGTTCTATGACATATTTTATGCCTTACCTTTGAAATATAATCACTTGTTAGCTACGTTTTTATCGCTACCCAGAAGAGTAAGGTATGTTTCCAGGCATTACTGGATGTGTGCAGTGATAAAAAATCAGTGATATTTTTTACTTACGCAGACACACACACACACACACACACACACACACACACACACACACACACGCACACACACACACGCACACGCACACACACACACACACACACACACACACACACACACACACACACACACACACACACACACACACACACACACACACACACACACACACACACCAATGGCACACACATCACACCAATGCCAGTTTTGTACTTATTTCAGCAAATACCAATACATTGTACAACACTAGTACTGCTACACAAGATCAGTGACTGCTGTTTAGCAGTCATCAAACAGCAGCAGGGATAAGTCATTTTTATTTACCTCATTGAAGAGTAAATTAATACCTATCACTAACCCTGATTTCACAGATATTCCCTGATTTTGCCTCATAATTTTGCTCTGTGCCAATAAATCCAGTCATTGGAGCTTTATACTTATTGTCTAAAAATGCTTGTTGATAAAAAATGTGTTATTCTAGTAACTTTTTCAGTGAATTAAAGTAATATTTAAAATATCTTCCTCATTTTGAGACTTCATTATGCTATTATTTTTGGCACTGAAAAGAATTATTCAGTAAAGACATTGAGAGTTACAGTATCTGTTGTTCTGCCAGTATGTATAAAACTCCATGAATGAGAAGCTATCCCTGAAGATTAGAAGCATCAGCTCTTCTTACACTCCAAGATGTGCAGTGAGATAGGTCCCTCTGGGCTGCTGATCTCTCTCTAGTGCTTACTTTGCTCATGTTCATTACCAGCTTTATCCTCGCAGGGTATATCACAGTTCTGTTCAGGTTAAAGAGTGTAATGGAAAATTAATACATTTTTTCTCCTCATTTTTCCCTAAACAACTGCAGCTTTTATGGGGCCCCACTCAGTCAGGAATGATTAAGGGGCCCCCTGCCACTGATATTGCAGATAACTAAAGCTGGCTATGTTGTTAGTTTTAGGGAAGAGGATGTCCACCAGTAGAGTTTAACTAGACCAGGGGCATTATGTCAGTGGTAAAATATTTAATGGAATTGTAAAGTTTTTTACTTGACAAAATACTTTTATTATAACTAAAGATCTTTGAATTTTTAAGGAGATAATAAATAAAAGTTATTGTTACTCACCTGGTTTAAGTACACAATATTGCTGTACTAGCTTTTGTTGGTTTGACAGACAAGTTACAAAATATCAAGACAAGATAATCTACAGTGGTTGGGAGCCTCCCAGGACCAGGGGACCCCCAGCGACTGCAGGGTTTGCTGGTGCCTAAAGCCATCTATGGGTAAGTGTGCACATTTGATGGCCAAACGTCTTGGACAGCAGACCAATTCTTAGTGTGACATTGGGGACGTGTACTTGCTGGAAGGTGCATTTCCATGACAAATGCATGCAGTCAGTACCGCAACAGCTGCTTCCACTATATTTTATCTGGAGTGTGTGCACACATATGCTTCCAGTGTTTGTGAAGGTATGTATTCCCCATATTTGCTCTCCTAACATATGATTCCATATTACACACTCATTGCTCATGTTAGTACCACATTGCAGGTTGTAAGGTTTGTGGACAGCAGTATTGTGATATGCCATAGTGTAGATCTGTAACACTTGCCATTGTAGACTGGTATATACACTGTTGTAGCACTGTAAAAGGTTGATGTTTCACACATGTCCCTACTGTAGGCCACTTGTCCCACCATTATGTTCATCTCTGTGCACACATTTTGCAATGACAGGATGTTAGTTATATTGAAGGAGTCTGACATACCCTTCAGATACACCCTCATGGTGACCACTGTGATGCAGTGCAGTTAACAGCAACAATACGTGAACATGTACGGCATGCATTATGGGTAGGTGTGTTAAATGTGTGCATGGAATATACCATAGCCATATCATGACCAGTGTATTGGCAAACCTGAACAAACACCATACTCAGCAGCTACAGACTGCTGCCTTGGAGGTATACCAGAGGGACCTACATAAGTGTGTGAGAGATGTGATGTCAGCAGCCACAGCTGTGGCATTGGTACAGGGTGGGTGCAGCATTATAGTACATCAACAGTACAAGCCCATAATACTACAGCTTATGCATATCTGTTTATTACTACTACGCAGCAGCAGACTATATATATGTCATCTCACATATGCATGATCTAACTGTACAGATGCGGATGGATACACAACAGTGGTGTACTGATGTGCCCTGTGGTCTTACCTGCACGTTTCTCTGCCATTGTGTGGGTAGCACCCACCTCCACTATGCTCTCCGCCAGGTGTTGTTTGTGCAGGCAGGCAGGTGCCCCGAGGCTGGCAAGGAGCACCTCAACATGTATCAGGGAGGATGGATGGCATGACCCCCCTATTGCAAGCTGATCCCCTTGACTGCAGCAGCACTCCGATGGGCATTGTGAAGTAGGTCTGTGCAATGATGCTGGACCTGCTCATAACTGCGGCTATGCAGGCCAACATCATTTACCTGTGGGTACGATTGTTCCATAGGGCAGTCTGCTCCTGCTGCTCATGGGCCGTTCAGCCAAATAACACCTGGTAGTGCTGCACCAGGTGTGTGATGACAACCTCATTCTCGTCCACTGTATAAACAGGAAGCCTCTCATGGGACATCTTGCCTGAAAGACATAAATATGGAAACAGGTCTGAGCAACTCATACAGCAAGGTTTTCATAGTTCTTAATACACATCTCTATCTCCCCCCCACCATATCTGCAACAACAATCTGATCACACAACTCAGTAGGTATGTCTACAGAATACCTACCATTGGAACATACATCATATTGTACCACACTTTGTGCTATGTGTTTGTAGCCATGTTCCCTCTGGGGACACTATCATTGCTGGCCTGTTACAGACAATGTCACTTGCATGCCATTGTAAGGGCTACTATGGTTCCATATATGAATGTGGTCTGTTTGCTATGTGATTGCTGCACATCTATTGTTTTGTGTTATTGGGGATATCTATGCATGCTGTTGGACATGATCAGGGAATGTGTGGACTATTGCTACTCACATATGTTCTATAACAGTGACACAATAGCATGTTTAGGGAACAGTAGCCAGCAGAACCACTTCTCCCACCTCATCTGGCCATGTTACCAGGCCACATCACATGTGGGACCCACCCTGGGGCCTTCTCATCTACTGGTCCTAAACTACCTTCAGGTGAAACCACCACAGGGGATGGTCCACCCCCGCCCCCCCCGGGAGCACACAGAGACATGATCCTGTCACCCAAGGTGCATAGGGAGCCCCACAGAGACTTGGGAAATGTGCTACAGCACCTTGAGGCCTTCAGTACATACTCACAGCATCCACATGCTCCTCCTGCTCAGCCTCCAACCCAGGCACCTTCAGGGCCGTGAAGCTGATGTTGTGACTGTCCATGGGTGGGGGAATTTTTCCCATTGTTTCCATATGGGGGCTCATGGGGCTTCCACATCGCAGATGACACTCCCCATCCAGGGTGTTTACCCACCACATGTGTCATATACCACCCCTGTAGGCTGGCTTCTCTAACTTCCAACCCAACCCACCTCCACAAATATACCTGATATCCTTCCCCAAATTCCCAATCCCACCTTCACACACAAGGGCAATGTATTCCCAACATGAGGTTCACACATGACATAATCATCTATGTTGCACACACTTACTGCTGTATGTAGATATATACACACACATATATATATATATATATATATATATATATATATATGTATGTGGGTATTGATATGTGTGATGTTCCCTCACACATAGCATGCAGCACTGTGATGCAAAACTAGGGGACATGTATTTATATACATATATGTGTGTGTGTGTGTTTGTATATATGTAGACATACACACACACACACACACACACACACACACACATATATATATATATATATATATATATATATATATATATATATATATATATATATATGTGGACACAACCTAACATTAGGGGGTATATATAGGGACAGATTGCAGGTAAGATTATTACACACCTATGGCATTTCTGCATGCTACATTACACGTTAACTTGACGGTCATGCAAGTGGTAGGCTCTGGAACCCACTTGTCCATTATAATGGCATTACTTCCACCACCAGCTATTGGCCACACTAATATACATGTTTTGCATTACACAACACACACTATGATGGCTTACATCTTGTAAGTCAATGCTGATCTGCACAGTTGACGGGTATGGCCCACTACCCATAGGGACAGACACTATTGTCCATAGCAGTTGTTCAGCTGGACTTCATTACAACAACAATACCTGATGGCACGTATAAATCATTCCACATTATCTATCCCATTATTATGGACCAAGTACTACATTCAATTACATGCATATATACTTCACATACCTGTTGTGGGAATGATGTCTGTTCTGAATAGTTTGCTGGATGGATTTTTTTTGTTGTTGTTGTGTTTGGGTTTTTTTTTTGGCTTTGGCTTTAACTCTCTCTCTCTCTATCTTGGTCTCTCTCTCCAGTAAATTGATTGAGCTGCTTTAAATAGATTGCAGCATGGATTTTGTAGGTGATGCACATGATCAGGTGATGGTCTTTGCACCAATCAGTGTCCTCCACTTGCTACCTGCATGTAGCATGCTATGTAGTACTTCCAATTACCACTGTCATGGCAACCCACTACTATAAATCCCTACATCATGTGGGTGCGGTCCCTTTACCTTTCCTGTATGGAGGACATCCTTCCTGTGTGTGGGCAGCAGTGTTACAGACAGCAGGTAGCAGTACCTCTTACAAGAGGACTTGTAGACTCAGGCCAGCTACATATTTGTATAAGGTTCCAGACCTACAGACAGTGGGAGTAGTGTTGTTATATGCATTGTATAGCACCAGTGTTACAGGGTTTGTGTGCACATACTAGTTTAACGTGGAATGCAGTCTATCTGCATAGCTCTCAACTGTGGGCCTATCCACATGATGGCCAGAGATGTGCCTGTTATGTTTTGTCTGTCCACCACACAGGTCTTGTGTCAGATATATCACAAGCATTGCATGTGTTGAGTGCTATCAGTACATGGCTACATCCATTTCTGTTTCTGACTTCATATTCCTGACTAAGGGTATGTTGCAGACTATCCTGTAACACCAGCAAGGGGTTGTTATGCAGTGGCCTGTGATTATGCTGTGCTGCCATTCCTGCCATAATTCCAGTGTTGTTGTGGCCCCCACACATATTGTGGGGTAGGGTCCATATATATATGTGGGTTTCAGCTGCACAAAACATGTGTGCCCTTTTGCAGTCCAGAGGTCAGTGTATGTAACAGTGTTATATGTCCATGTAAGTCAGTCTATGAGGGAGGGGTATGCACCATATATAACCTAGGCTGTTACAACCTATGAACCTATGAACCTAATCTATGAACCTATGAACCTATGAACAACATGTAAGGGATAACTGTAGTAAGCCACCTTAAGGTATATGGCTGTACATTACCATACATTTAACCTTGGGAACATTGGTGGCCTAGTGCTTACTGTCATACAGACTGTTCTGTTTGTCAATGTGATTGTGATGTTTTCAGTTAAGCATTATGTAACAGATACATACCATTGTGTCAACTTAAGTCTTTCCCCCAGGGATTGAGTACAGAGTGTAATTAGAGGCTGCTGAACTATACATCTGCATTACTTACTGTTGATTGATTGTTATCCTCTGGCCCAGTCTTTCTTTACTGTTGTACTACTTGAAGGCCTTGTCCTGGACAGCAACATATGTTATGCTTTCGGATTACTGTATAACATGATCTGCTTGAGAGTTGCATTACTCAGTTAATATGTATTTCAAAGTCTTAACAGCTATATGACATGGCATATACAACTGTAGTAGTACACAAATAAAAATTTCTTATGTATGCAAACCTGTGTGTGGTGTCATATGTAGAAATTGCCTTATGTACACAGACAACCCTCTCCTCCTACCAACCAACACTACAACCTGTGAGAGATGCACATATCTAACCAAACTGGAGGTAAAGCTATGTCCAATCAAGACTGAACTTTACAGTCATGAGGAGAAGGTAAACATTGCACCACACCACACTCATCACATAGTCTCACTAAATCTACACCACCAAAATCCACACATAGTAACACAAAAACATTCTCGGAGGCTCTCAATAATAATCTGTCTAAGCAACAGAGACCTCCAAAGCAGAAACACAAGCAACCTCCATCTCCAAACACAACCCAAATGATACATAGCTCACAGACTCAGTGTGCCACTCAACCACAGCCAATAAGGCAAAACAACGTACCCAACACACTAGCCATAGGTGACTCTATAGTCAGGTACACTGATGTTCCACTCACCAGGCTAAACAAGGAGAAGGTTACTGTCAGCTGCCTGTCAGGTGCCAGGATCCACCACATAACCCATGCACTCAGGTCACCCCACAACAAGTACAAATATGACTCTGTCATTGTCCATGTTGGTGTGAATGACCTGAGATGTACCTCCCTGGACTACATAAAAGAGACATGGAAGAACTCTCTGATCTTGTAGCCCAGGCAGTTATGACCCTAGCCCTGAGTAGCATTCTGCCATCGCCCAGAATGCTACCGCAGTACAAGGACAACATTATTGACTTCAACAATTGGCTAAGCTTCTGGTGTCATGCTAAGGGGATCCAGTGTCCAGTCTGCTTGGGATGACATGGTCGACAGACCATGATGCTTTGCCACAGATGGCTTGCACCTGTCGCCCCTGGGAATCCGGATACTGGCTAAGGCCCTTGCTGCCCCTATAGTGCCTTTTTTAGGCAAGGTTCAAATAACAAATTCACCACCATAACAGGAACAGGCAAGCAAAAACTGAGGGTAATGCTACTCAATGCTAGAAGTCTAAATCTCAAAATGCACTCACTCAAGGCACTCCTTAAAATGGAGAGCATCGATATCTGTGCAGTGACTGAGACCTGGTTCAAGGCTCCCGAGAGCACCCTGCACTACCAGGCTATAACTCATACCACACGTTTCGGCCATGTAACCTGGACTGAAACACCAAAGGCGGAGGTGTGTCCATATTCATTAAGGATATCCACACCTCCAGGCTAGTCGTCCAGCATAATGATTCCAAGGTTATCCAAGTGCAACTAACTCTGGGCAAAACTGCAATCCAAATTCTAGCTTGCTACGGATCCCCCACCATGCCCCAGGATTCCCACTCCTCTTTTCTTGATGTACTGGAAAATATTAGGGTTCAACCAAACACCCTAATAATGGGCAACTTCAACTACCCCACCATTTACTGGGAAAACTACTCATGTACCAACTCATTAGCTCACCACTTTCTGGAATTCATAAACTCCAATGCCCTGGATCAACTTATCCACACCCCCACCAGGGGCAACAATATCCTAGACCTAGTCATTACCAACATGAGTGACCAGTGTTCCACACCTGAAGTCAACTCCTAGTTGGTCCGATCCGACCATAAGCTAATCACCCTTGATATCATCATCCCACCCCACCCCACCCCATTAAGGAAACCACAGTAAAAAAATTTCTCCAAAGCCAACTTCATGCTTCTTAAGACAGAAGTGGTGAACTTCATGACACCCATGCAGATGGACAATACAGTTACAACTGCTGAATCCTACACAATTGCACTCTATAAGCATTTACATGAGTGCATAGATCATGCTATCCCAAACAGAACCAAGACGCTATCCTCCAAAATAAGGAAGCCAATCTGGTGGTCCATTGCCATAAACAAACTGTACAACAGAAGGAAGAAACTGTTGCAAAAGAGAGTAAAGTCCCATAAGTGGAGGAGCTCCCTGGTCAGCCTCAGTAAGAAGCTGAGATCCCTTATAATATCCTCAAAAGCTAGCTACGAAAACAAAATCACCACTAATTCCAAGGACAACCACAAAGCATTCTATAGCTATGCCAAGAATCTCGATGGCAACACTCAGATCTGCTCTGAGTTACAGCACAAAGGCAAGAAAATTACAGAACCAACTGATATTGCCAACATCCTGGCAGAGAGGTTCAGTGCTAACTTTACCCCCCTCTCACCCCCCTAAAGAGCTCATATGTATATATATATATATATATATATATATATATATATATATATATATATATACAGGAAGAATGCAGAGTCCCTGTAATCACAACTACGCAGATAAAAGCTGCACTCTCTAAAGCCAAAAACACAGCATCCATGGGACTGGACAACATCCAAGGCTGCATTTTACATGAACTTCAGAACGAACTGGCTCCCCACTTAAGCACCATGTTCAATAATAGCCTCGCATCAGGCTTTGTGCCCACTGAATGGTGCACAGCAACAGTTATCCCACTCCACAAAGGGGGAGCCACCACTGATCCCGGGAACTATCGACCTATTAGCCTGAAGAGCCTGGGTCTGCAAGGCCATGGAACGTATCATCATGGAACTCATAAAAAAAGACATTGGTAACCTCCAAACTCTGGATCCCACCCAGTTCGGGTTTGTGAAAGGCAGATCATGCCTCCTGAACCCGATTGACTTCTTTGAGGCAGTCACCAAAGCCACAGATGAGGGTAAGGTGGTTCACACAGCCTATCTTGACATCACCAAGGCTTTCAACACCATCCCCCATTCTGGAATTATAGTTAAACTCACTAAACTAGGTATAAATCCCTACATCACAAGACGGGTTGCCAACTGGCTCACTGACAGAACCCACACTGCAAAAGTTGCAGATTCCAAATCTGACCTCAAAGCAGTGACAAGTGGAGTACCACAGGGTTCCATCCTGGGACCTTTCCTGTTTGGTATCTACATCTCTGACGTACAGGCTAACACAGAAAGCATTTAGCTAATGACATTCGCAGATGACTGCAAACTAGGAGCAATAGTCAAGTCCCCAAATAATGTGGGCATCTTACAGAAGGGCTTCGCTGAGACAGATGCCATGGTCTCAAGCTCAATGCCAAAATGTGCAGTGTCATCCCCTTTGGTAAAAACTCTGTACCCATGAACTGCCACATAGGCAGCAATCTACTTAACACCGAATGCATGATAAGAGACCTTGGGACCCAGGTGGACAGTAGTCTCTCCATTGATAGTCACATCACCACAGTAGTCAGGAAGCCCTTCTACATGGCACACCTCATCGTAAAAGGGTTCTCATCCAGGAAAAAAGAGGTCATTGTTCCCCTCTACTCAACACTTATTAGACCCATTATAGAGTATAACGCCCCTTTTGGAATGTACCTCACAAGACCTTTGCAGCAGCTGGAAAGGCCACAGAAGTACCTCACAAAGAGGATTACTGGCCTCAAACAAATGCCCTACACTGACCGCCTCAAAAAACTCCAGCTTTACTCCATAGCATATCGCCTACTCCAAGGTGATCTCTGCCTAACATATAAAGCTATGCCAAACCCACAGCTGTTGGACATGCTATACCTAAAGAAATCCCAATCCCTCCGAGCTACATGCTCTAGGGACCTAAACCTTGTCAACATAATAAACAGGACATGCTGGAGGGATACATTCCTGTCCCAGGGACTTCCCATACTCTGGAACAGGCTACCCATCTATGTCAAGCAAAGTTCTTCATTAGCACTCTTCAAGAAAAATCTTGATGAGTGGATGGGAAATAGAAAATACACCCCAGGGATCACTTTTGTGTCTCTGCTCGACAGTGGCACAGGAAAATAACTTTCTTCGGTGGAGTAAGCCAGTGAACCTTGTTGGCTATGCTTATATAGGCCCTTGGGCCAATAGCCTAATACCTACCTATGAACCTATGAACCTATATCCTTTGACTTCTCTGCGGGTATATGTTTCAGGCAACAACTGTCTTTTGTATGAGTGACTCATACACTGATCTTTTGAAAAGGTGGCAACTGTAGGAATATTGGCTGTTCAATATGCTGTGCACCCTCTAAATATGTATCTTCCTATACATATCTATGTGTGTGTATGTGTAGTTACATATATATATATATATATATATATATATATATATATATATATATATATATATGCATCTGCATATATGTGTGTGTATATGCATCTTTGGAATGTTTATTGCTTCCACATTGTACATTCCCTATGGTAGCCAGACTGTACTGCATGATATGTTATTGATACCATCCTGACATACAGTTGGGATGGATTACTGTTAACGACTTGTGGCCAAGTTGTATAGGGTCCTGGGTATGGGACTTGCAACAGTTGGTTGTGTTGCAGGGCAGATCTGTTTGGCTGTGGGGGAGGGGGTTATATCAATACTTAGAAGAGGTATTTAGCTTGGGCCCCCTCACCCCCATTAATGGTGCCTTTGGTCATATATGTATTTGTTATGTTCTCTTTTATATCTATAGATATATATCTGTATATATATATATATATATATATATATATATATATATAGACATATATATGTAGACATATATAGCCATAGATGTATGCATATGTATATATGTATATATATATATATATATATATATATATATATATATATATATATATATTTATATATATATATATATATAAATATACACACATACATCTACATGTATAAATACATTTCCTGTACTGTTGAATGACTATGCTGGATGATATGTTTGTGAAAACATCAGGGTTATGCATATATCACATGGCTAAGTGGTAAATCACTTTGGTCATGGTTTGTGGGGTCCTGGGTTCGAGCCTTGCAAAGGCTGTTTATTTTGTTTCTGGGCAGAACAAGGGCTATTGGATACAGAGTGAGTAAGGCACTTTTAAGCAGATGTAAGCGGGTTTGCGCGAAGGTAAGCAATGCTAACTTCCAGTTACAGTTTTTTATACTAATTTAGCTTCTCAGTTGCTTAACCTGGTAGACATTGCTTACTCCCATGCAAACAAGCTAAAACCCGCTTACTGCTGCTTAAAAGTGCTTACTCCCGCTTACCCCATGCTAATTTCTTTAAAAGAAATAAAAAGGGTTGATTGTAAAGTGATGAAAAAGGGGCACAAAGAGGGAAAGACAGTAGGGAAAATAGCTAGGGATGTGCAGGATGGGTGTAGGGAAGGTCAATAGCTGCCCATTTCTTCTACAGCAACAGCTGTGCATATACACTGATTTGGAGGTAGATTTGGACACTCATACCCCTGAGAGAGGGGTGATGACAACAATAATATGTTGTGAAGCCAATTAGACCAGATTACATGTGTCCAGTGGACATGTGTGCAAAATGAACAGCTTTGTATGGGGTAAGATTTTTTTTTGGGAAACAGATTGCCCTTTTTTTAAGGTGAGAGTGGGATGTTGGGGAGGGATAGTAGGTATATTTGGGGAGGTAGGTTGGGTAGGATAACAGACTAGACAGACAAGACAGCATACAGGGGCAGTATATGACACATGTGGGTGTAAACATCTTGGATGGGGAGGGATGTTTGGAAGTAGGAAGTCCTTGAGCCCTAGTGGAAACAGTGGGACTGAGGTCCCCACTCATGGGCAGTAACCACTGCACCTTCACGGCCCCAAAGGTGGCTGTGCTGGGGGCTGAGTAGGAGGGGGAGGCTGACCCTCTAGTTGTGCCACGCGGCCCTCAAGCTGGTGTAGCAGATCTCCAAACTCCCTGCGGAGCTCACTATGCACCAGACCACGGACCTAGTGATGGGTGACAGTGTCCTGTCAGCGCCCGCTCCTGGGGGGGTGAGCCCCATCCCCTGAGGCAGTACCACCCAAAGGTGGTGCAGGACCAGCGAACACGGAAGTCCCAGGGTGGGGCCCAGATGTGCTGGTGCCCAGTGCCATGGCCAGATGAGATGGGAGACATGGGTCCGCTGGGACCGGCCTTCCCAAACATGCTATGGTGTTTCAATTTTTACAACATATGTGGGTTAGTAATAGTCAGCACATTCCAGGATTAGGTATAACAGCATGCATAGATATTCCCATTAACCTGAAACACCAGATATGGAACAGTTGCATAGCAAACAGAACACATGCATATATGGAACCACAGTGGCCATTACAACAGCATGCAGATACATTGATGGCAGCATGCCACCAATGTGGGAGTATTTCAACATGGCACATGCATAGAAACAATTTAAAATATTTATCAAACAATAGGACATATGTCCCAACAGTAGATTTAATAGTGCACATACCGATTGAGTTGTGTATTTAGTTTATTGTTGCAGATATGGTGGGGGGTGAGAAAGATGTCAATTAACAACTTGTACATCCCTGTAGTTCTCATTACTTTCCTAGTCAGTGCTGTGATCTGTACCATACAGGTATTATTACACTACCCTATGGCCTTAGTTTGGACAGCAGTATGGATGTAGACAGCTATATACATGAACTGAGTTTTACTTGCAGTATATACCTCTTCCCTGGTATACCTGTGGTGGTATTGTTTGTTAACACTACCTGACTGTTTCTACATATATTTCCAGGTTCCAGGTTGATGTTATGCACATACCTGTAAATCTCTTATTCCACACACTCTGGACATGTCTTGACAACATGCAGGTGAAATCGGGACATATTTTGACTATTGCCTCATAAACCTTTGGTGAGTTGTACAATGACAGGTTTGTTTTCAGAGACATTTTACAAATATGTTCAGGCCCGACAGTCAGTTATATGACATTAAATACTGCCTACATGTCAGAGATTAGCACGCTGATATGCCAGGGGGACAGGGTAACAGGCAGCAGATATGGGCCAATTAAGTGTACATTATGGACATATCTGTACAGTTGTGGGGTATGATTCTGCATACAGTTTACTACCACTCCGAGGATTCGAACCATGGCTGTGTGTGCTAAAAATACAACAGTTCATATCTCAGTTGAGTGTGCTATTTGGATTAAGTTGTCTATCTTTTCACTGTTTTCTGTCTAAGCCTGTCTCAGTTGTACAATATGACCTCTTGTGATTACAACAGTCATATACAAACAACATTCCTACACATTTTATGTATGTAGCACAATGTGGGTAACACTGCTTAATACAACAGTACTATTAAGAGATTGCAACACTACATTACCATATGATACCAGAGTAAACACAGGCAGTCCAGCAGTTAGACCTTTACTGATGACCTGTTAACCTTTTATTTACATACCTGTTAACCTTTTATTTACATACAACCTATATGAGACTCAGCCATATTGTCTGGTGTATTCAGTACATGCCTTAAACAATACAGGTTTTATACTGGCAATTAACTGTCTACTACTTTTAGATTTATTTCTTATGACAGTACATGCAAGAGTATTACTAACCTGCCTCACAATGCAACCTCTGCAATCTACAGGCATGGGCTTCCTGGTTCATAGCCCACTTGTCTGCCACTGTCAAAGACATAAGAGGAATATTTAGCCATACCTATCCATAAAATACATGAGCTGGCAATTATTAAACAGGTAGCAGACAGATACTTACACATGGCTGGGGCATCCCCCATCTGCCTAGCCTCTTGGATCCACTGATCCAAGAGCTCCCTCTTTCTCCACTTCAGGTCAGCATAGCAATGCCTGACCTGCTCATCAGTTCGAGGTATGCCAGTGGCACTGGTGAGGTCACGGGCGAGACGGTCCAGGCTTCTTCTTTATATTGGGAACCCTGGTACTGGCTCTGCAGCAGTCTCTGGTCATGGTCTTTAACAAGGAGTCCTGCCATGACTTTGGACTCCTGGATGCCCCTGCGCTGCACCTGAAAGCGCACTTCTTCTCCCACATCGGTCATACTGCTTACCGGAGGAAGCTGTAACCAGTTATGAGATGTATTCCCACCTGTTGGGTTTAAATAGGGCCAATTTCCCGCACTTTGCTGTGATTGGATGGTTTTGAAAATGTTAAGCTATGGGCAAACCTGCTTAACTAAGGGTGGCATTGCTTAAAGGGGTATACCAATGGGCAAACTGATTTAGCTGGCCTACACATTGCTTACATCTATTAAGCAGGGCTGTGCAATGCTTAACGTTGCTTCATTTTTAATTTGCATACTTTTTGTTATTTGGCATTGATTTATTATTCATCACATGTTATATATGTGTTTGGTATCCATGATTCATGTGTACGTACACTGTATGGGGTCCTTGTGTTTATTAGGGGATTTCAACACTTTATTACAATGACACCTCACATCTGGACTTAATGCAGTACTCCAGTTCACATATTTATGTTTTGTAGTAGGTTATACAACATAAAACTGTATATAGATTTCTTTCACATGTTAAGTTTAATATTCCTATAGTGAGGATCTGTTTGGTGATACCTCAGTCTTATGTACTGCTGTGATGGCTTACTGGTTAACTACTGTGACTATAGTGTACAGGGTCTTGGGTTCAAGACCTGCAAGGGCTGTTTATTTTGTTGCTGGACAGAACAGCGGCTGTTGCATACAGAGTGATTAAGGCACTATTAAGCAATTGTAAGTGGGTTTGTGCAATGGTAAGCAATGCTAACTTCTGGTTAAATATGCTTACAGAGAGTTAGCTTCAATATTGCTTAACCTGTGTGCGCATTGCTGACCCCCACACAAACGGGCTTAAACCCACTTACTACTGCTTAATAGTGCTTACTCCTGCTTACCCTCACACTAATTTAGACAGAAATGTAAAATGGTTCTTGGGAGGGTGGTGGATTTGGACACTCTATGGATTTATCATTTATTACACATTATACCTTCAACTTGTATCCCTGATTCATGTGTACATATACTGTATGGGGCACTTGTGTTTATCTGTGGATTTTACATTATTACAATGACACCTCACATCTACAGTTAATGCAGTACTCCAGTTCACAAATATATGTTATTTAGTAGGTTATACAACAAAAAATATTGTTCATAAAGTGATTTGACATGCAAAATGGAAAGCACTGGGTGAGACTCGAACCGGGAATGATTGCTCGCAAGGTGAATGCTCTGACCACTACACTAATGCAGTATTGCATTATTTGCATGTATCTTGATATTTATCTTCTTGTGCCATTTAAACTACAGTATATGTAGCTAAGCAATGGGCACACCCACGCACCTACAGTTAAATTTAATCTGTTTGATAATAAAAATTGTTTACATTATTATATTTTAAATATTGCTCATAAACTTGGGGGTGTTGCTGGGGGTATGCAACCCCCTATGAGCAGTCTCACTCATTGTAATAGCTAAACTGCAGTTCCTGACTGCGGGGGGGGGGTGTATATTGTCAGAGCTCTGCTCTCAGACATACTCCCTGCACTCGTCCAAGCTCTATGTCCTATTTAAGAGCTCAGGCAGCACGCCTTCATTAATATGCATGGCGCGCTGCCGTGCTGCTCCTAAATAGTCGCTGCCATGCAGGACTAGGCTATTCCTGCATGGAAGTTTACTGAATCTGGAGGTATGTATTTGTGGAGAATTTGAAATAACAGAACATGTGTTTCTGAAATGTTCAAGGGTCAATAAATTATGGGAAGAGATATGTAAAAATAAAATGTTGAAATGTTTTGAAAAAGTTGAACAACTAAACATGGGCATGATTAAATATATTTATTAGGGTGCTACAAAGCAAGAAGACATGAAGAAAACTGACAGAATAATATTTTATGTTTTATGGACATTATGGACTGAGAGACTAAATGAAATTAAGTTTAATGAAAAATGTGTATTAGCAGAAATTCTAAAGAAAATGCATTTTTGGCTATGGCAAAAAAGGGTGGGTGAAGTGTTTATTAACAAAATTTAAGTTAAATTGTATAAAGTGTAAATAACTGTAAATAATGTAAATATGTACATAATAAGTATTGTATATAAGTGATTTCAATCAATAAACAACCCCTACTGCTACTTCACTCATGGTGTGTGTGGCCACCAATTGTAAGCATCCATTCCTAGAGCAGTGTTGGCTGCGAGAACAGCATGCAAAACATGGCATAAAGGATATTGGAGTAGAGGTGGATGCCTACTCCATATAGATATTTATTGAAATTGAGCAGTAGAGAATCATTCAGGAGAAGCAAGAAGAAGATTGAATTGAGCATTCAGAGGACATATTTCAAAGGGAACTTATAGAAGAATTGAGAGGTGAAAAGAAATGAAAAGAAGAAATTATAATTACAAACCTCCAGTTGGAAGGGTTGCAGGATGATATATTAGAGGAGTTATTAGAACAGAGTGAGACAGAGACAGGGAAGGAAATATTGTGGGGTAACATGATGGAGAGAATCAACAAAGAAGAAGGACAGGAATTAAAGAAGAGATCATTCACAAAAGTGGTCAGTGATCAGAAAAAAAGATGGGAGAAAAAGTAGACAGAATAATTGAAAAGGTAGATGTTTGTAGAGGGAATCCAGAGTAGGGAAGAATTAGAAATGGGCAAGTATGAAGTATGGGAAAAGATTGCTGTGCCTTTATGAATAAAGGTACAAGAGGTAAGAGCTTTTATTTTGATTAAAAAGAGACTTATTGTGACATTTTCTTTGAGACGTCTGAAATTTTAGAATCCCCTTTGGGGAAATATGAAAAGAAAAAAGTAATGTGCCCATAGAATAAATATATTGTAAAGACTTTTTTTCAGGAAACACAGAAAAAAGGTAACATACAATTTTTAATAGAAACAGAAAGAGAGACTGTTAAAAATACATATTAAAGCATTTTTTGTAAAGAAGCGAGGGACATTTTTAAAGTAATTGATAATAGAGGACTTTGAACAGAGTTTTGGGACTGTAACAAGATTTTGAAAATGGAAAAAGGCCAGCTCATACACATATCAAGCATGATTAGTGTTGATGGTTATACAGATGTTGTTATATACTCGGTACAGTCAAAAACATGCTTTTTCTATGAGACAAAGGGATATTTTGTAAATAATTGTGATTCACCTGTGGCTGGCTACAGGAATTACTGCATCTAAGCCATTTGGAAATCAAAAGCTGACATAAGTATATAAAGCTGATTTAAGTATATATTTTTTGCTCGGTTTCAGTAATATTTAACAATCCTGTGCTGCTCTTGCCTATTATTCTAAGTGTCTTTGTTCCAGTTTAAGCACTTTATGTTCCAAACCAGTTATTTTACATTAGGAAGATTTGTGGTCTAGACTCTTGTGGCAGGAGAGTATAGCATACACCCTTCTAAGCTGGGAATTGCTGGTTGAAGGTTCATTGAGTCTGTTATTCTGAAAGTGTCTTAGTTCTGGTTTAAGCACATGGGCTCCAAACCACTTATGTTACATTGGGAGGGTTGTAGTCTGGACTCTTGTGGCAGGAAACTGTGGCCTACACCCTTCTAAGCTGGGAACTGCTGGTGAAGGCTTATTGTGCCTGTTATTCTAAGTGTCTTAGTTCTGGCTTAAGCACTTGTGTAGCAAAACCAGTTCTTTCACATTAGGAGGGGTTGTGTTCTAAATTCTTGTGGCAGGAGAGTGTGGCCTACACCCTTCTATGTTGGAAAATGCTGGTATATTGCTGCATTATTTAAACTTGTTTCTTCTGTTGTGACTGTGATTTTATGCACTTTGAATGTCTCGTATTTCTGCATTTTATAGCATAGGTTAGATTCAGACTCACTAAATCTAAATGGCTTGGTATCACTTGAACAATAAAATCAGCTCTTCACTGAGATACTGAAATATCTGTGGCATCTGCTGCTTCCAACTAACTATAAGTACTTGCTTTTGCTCTAATATTGCACTTTTAACTTGTATTTGCATTCCACTATCTGTTTGAATTGTCCAAACTATTTTTGTCACATTTTACTGTACACTGTACTAATTCAGGTGTAGCATTGCCCAGTTCCATATTTTTTATTTCTGATTCTGTTTTGAAACTTCTGAGCATCAACTTCAAGCCATTTTTGTTGGTGAAGGCCCTTCTGCTCCATTGTTTGAGGAGAGTGCTTTCTGGGTTCCATCTAATCAAGGGTAATTGGAGTAGAGCTCAGAGACAGTGTTCTTATTGGCTAGCCAAAAACACAGCATCTATGGGACCTGATAAAATCCCAGGCTGCATTCTACATGGGCTCCAACATGAATTAGCAGCGCCATTGGGTATCCTTTTCAATCATAGTCTAAGCATCAGCTGAAATTAAAACAGCCACCATTATTGCCTTCCACAAAGGTGGTGCTTCCACTGACCCTGGGAACTATAGACCTATTAGCCTGACTAGCAGTATCTGCAAGGCCATGGAATAAATCATCATGGACCTTATAAACAAAGATATAAGTAATCTCCAAACACTTGACCCTACTCAATTCGGATTTGTCAAAGGTAGATCATGCCCATTAAACCTGTTAGACTTCTTTGAGACAGTCACTAAGGCCCTTGACAAAGGGAAATCTGTGCATACAGCCTACCTGGACTTAGCTAAGGCACTTGACATTATCCCCCATTCAGGCATAATTGACAAACTCAATCAACTAGGTATCAACCCTTATATCATTAGATGGGTGACTAACTGGCTCACTGAGAGAACTCATATAGTCAAAATAGGGGAATCCACCTCCAACAGCAGACCTGTAACCAGTGATGTTCCACAGGGATCAATCCTGGGACCTCTAATGTTCGGAATCTATTTCTCCAAAGTACAAGAAAAAACTAAAGGTCTGTGGCTGACAAATGTTTGCTGATGACGGCAAATTGTGAGTGGTCATAGGATCTCCAAATGATGTTAACATCCTACAAGAGGGTCTTACACAAAGAAATGATTGGTGCCAAAGTCATGGCTTTAAATTCAATGCAAAAATATGTATTATCATTCCTTTCGGTAAAAGCGATGTTCTTGCTAACTACCACATCAATTGCACTCAGTGGTGAGACACCTGGGCACACAGGTTGACAGCAACCTTACCTTTGAGCACCATGTCTCCACAGAGGTTAAAAGGGCATTCTATATTGCTCATCTCATAAGAAAGGGCATTGCCTCCAGAAAAAAAGAAGTTATAACCTCCCTGTACTATTCCCTCATCAGGCCAATAATTGAGTACAATGCCACTTTTGGTATATACCTTTCCAAGCACCTGCAGCAATTGGAAAAAACACAAAGGTTCCTCACAAGGAAAATTCAAAGTCTTCAGCATCTGTCCTACGGGGATCATCTGAAATCACTGTCACTTCATTCTGTTTTATATAAACTTCCCAGAGGTCATCTCTGCCTTGCATACAAGGCAATCTCTGATTCTGCTTTAGTGGAAATGCTGCATATCCATAAGTCAAATGGTACACGCTCTAAAAAAACACATGCTCTAAACACCTTAACACAGTATGTGACATTAATAAAACCTGCTGGAGGGACAGATTTGTCTCCCACAGGTTACCACACCTTTGGAACAGACTCCCACTTCATGTCAAACAGAGTACCTCTTTGGCCCTCTTCAAATGCAATCTGGACCATTGGAAGGGTAACCATAAATTCACCCTGGGGGTTCCACCTGTATTCCTTTTGGACAGGGGCAATAAGTGCTGATCATGGAAATAAGGGTAAGAACTTGGCTAGGCTTATAAGGGCCCTAGGGCCATTAGCCTAGTAACTTCCTATGATCCTATGACCCAAAAAAGAGATGTTATGTGGGGAAATTGGTCATAATGCTAAAAATGTGAAAATATATGCTATGATGGTCTGTCAGAAAGAGAAAAGCTTAGAATACATTGCAGAAGGACAGAATAAAGAAGATGCATGTAACAAGGAATGACTGCAACAGAAGGAGCAGGAAAAAGACAAAAGTGGAAGTGATACAAATTAAGAAGAAAATGTGGGTAATATACGAAAACAGAAGTGGGGAGGAAAAGTGTCACAGAAGTGAATGATGGAGGAGAAATAGACTGGTAAATAGTTAAAAAGAAAAATATCCATTGGGAAAAGGGTTAATGATAGGAAAAGAAAATTTCAGGATTTAAGATAGAAAGTAAAAACAGAAAGGAAATGAATAAATATATATATTTTTTTGTGAATTAAAGAGAAGGGTGGCAAATAATCTTAGTATTCTATCTGTTAATATTAATAGTATAAAGAATGTGGTAAGGAGAATTAGAGTGATAGAATGGTATAACATGTGTGAGGCAGATTTGATAGTATTGGAGGATATTATATGTTTAAATAAAGAAGAAAGAGAACAAGCAGAAACATTATGGTTAGGAGGTGTAATATAGAACTTGGATAATGAAACGTGTTCAGGGTTTTGTATATTATATATGAAGGGAATAAAAATCATAGATTATACTTTAGATAAATTAGGGAGATTAATGGTAGTGTATTTTAGGTGGGAAGGGAAAATTTATAGATTAATAGCAGTATTCGCTTACGTGATATATAAAGAAAGGGAGAAATTATTTCAAGAATACTGGATTATGTTATAGTAAATATGGATATAATAATAACATGAGACTTTAATTGCAAGCTGAGACATAAAAAATAGATGAGATAAGAAAGTAATGGAAAGTAATGGAAAGTAATGGAAGAAATAATAAAATGTGGAAATTTGGAACTATAGAATTGGAATACATACAGATGGGGAAAATTAAAAACAGAGATAGATCATTTTTTATTATCTAAAACTATGAGAACAGTGATAGAAGAAACAGCTGAAACAGGTTTTTCAGATCATTTGGCAGTATGAATTGAAACAGTTGAAAATAAAGAGTATATAAAAATTGGGCATTAAGAGGATTAATAAGGAGTGGGATGAGAAAGTTCAAGGCGTAATCACAATGTTATGGAAACATCATTTGGCAATGAGAGATTTTTACAAAAGTTGATCAGAATGGTGGATAACATTTAAATAAAAATATAAATGAACATATCTAACTTGAGAAAATAGAAAAAAGCAAAAAGTTTGAAAGGAATATAGAGAAATAGAAAAAGCTGATTTATATAGTCTTGATATGAATGAAAGGGAATATTTTAGAAAATAAGAGATTGATCAAAAGAATCAAGATAAAATTAAAAAATATATATAAATGAAAATATTTTCTACAAGGAAAAAAGGAAGAAGTATAGCCATATTTAAGCAAAAAGTAAAAGAAGATAGTGATATAATGAAATAAATCAAAAACAAAAAAGGAAAAAAAATAAAAGAGAACAGACAAATATTATGAATATCATAGTTAAGTATGTGAACGAGATGACAAAAAAGTAAGAAATAAAAACAAAATTTCAAAAGATCATAGGATCTTAGGCGGTTACTTGGTTAATGGCCCTGGGACCCTTACAAGCCTAGCCAAGAGTTTATCCCCAAAAAAAGAAACCTTAGTTAGCAGCTGTTGTCCCTGTCAATGAGGGACACAGGTGGAACCCCTTTGACAGATTTGTGGTTTCCCATTCAATCATCAAGGTTCTGCTTGAAGAAGGTCAGCGAGGTTCTCTGTTTGACATGTATGTGAAGTCTATTCCAGAGACGAAGCAGCCTCTGGGAGACAAACCTGTCTCTCCAGCAGGATTTGTTGAAGTCGCATATTAGATTTAGGCCTTTTGAGTGGATAATGCATGAAGAGTTAGACTTACGAATATGGAGTACCTCTAGTAGGGCAGGGTCCAGTATTGCCTTGTAGACGAGACACAGATCACCTCTGAGCAATCTGTACGATACCAAGTAGAGTGATAGTGATTTGAGCCTGTGAGATCCTCTTTCAGTATGTTAGCATTATTTGGGAAGTCAATGACAGCACCCAACTTACAGTCATCTGCAAACTTGGTCAGCCTCAGTACTTTTGTCTTTGCCTTGACCTCTGAGAAGTAGATGCCAAACAGTAGGGGTTCCAGGACAGATCCCTAGGGAACACCACTAGTGATAAGTCTGCTATCAGAGGTGGAGACATCCATTTTGACCTTGTGAGTCTTATCAGTAAGCCACCCACCCACCTGATGAAATAGCATTTAACGTCAAGTTGTGTTAGCTTTTTGATGATGCCTGAGAGGAGGATTGTGTCAAAGACCTTGGCCAAGTCAAGGTAAGCTGTATGTGCTGACTTTCCCTCATCCACGGCCTTGGCAACAGTCTCAAAGAAGTCAACCAGGTTCAACAGGCAAAATCTGCCCTTGACAAATCCGAACTGGATGGGGTCAAGTGCTTGGAGACTGCCTATGTGCTTGTTTATGAGATCCATAATAATACGGTCCATGGCTTTACAGATCAGACTTGTCAATCTAATGGAGCAATAGTTTTCAGGGTCAGTAGTGGCACCACCTTTGTGCAAGGGGATGACAATGGCAATTCTCCACTCCACTGGAATGAAGCCTGTACTTGCACTTAGGCTATGGCTGAATAGGGTGCTCAATGGCAAAGCTAGTTCTTACTGGAGATGGTGCAGAATACAGCATGGGATACTATCAGGTCCCATAGAAGCTGTGTTCTTTGCCTTGGATAGGGCCTTTAACACTTGATCTAAGGAGATGTGAGGTGTGGGACAAGTATCGGGAATGTCGAATGGGCCTTGTGGGGGATAGGGGGTGAAGTTTGCACTGAACCTGTCTGCTAGCAGGCTGGCTAAGTCAACAGGATCAGTGTAAGTGTTACCATTAAGTACTAATTTAGAACAAACCTGGGCTTTGCCATGGAGGTTCCTGATGTAACTGAAGAAGGCTTTATTGTTTTCCTTTGTTTCTGAGGCTAGTTTCAATTCATAATTCATTTTGGAGGTTTTCACTCGTGATCTAATTTGCTTGTTGAGGATATGGAGGGAGTTTTTCTAATTTGGAATTTGTTCCTTTTTACCCTTAGACAACAGTTTCTTCCTTTTGTTGCAAAGCCTCTTGGTAGAGGATGTCCACCAGACAGGTTTCTGTTTCCTTGAGGAGCAGGTTTTAGTTCTGTTGGGTATGGCTGAGTCCATGCAGTTGCACAGATGCTTGTATACTGTATTGGCATACTGTTCAGCAGAGTTGTCTTCATTCACTGAGGGGGTCAATGGTGTGAAGCTACTGATACCCTCCCTTAGGAGGTTGTAGTCAGTTTTTCAGAAGTTTTTTAGCCTGGTTATGGCTGTGGGGGGGGGAGGGTTGGGTGGGATAGAAACTTCAAATGAGACAGACCAATGATCTGATCTCACCAGGGAAGAACATATTATGGGAGTGGTGCAGTGGTTGTGTGATCTGCCATTGTGGGGGTATGACATGAGCTGGTCTAGTGCACTAGAACTAATGAAGTCAAGGAATTGTTGGGTGAGTGCATTAGTACAGGAACAGTTCACCTAGTCTATGGTGGGGTAGTTGAAGTCACCAAGAATCAGGGTGTTAGGGGAAGCCTTGATGGGGTCAAGTAAGTCCAGGTAGGAGGAGTTGGCGCTCTGAGTCATGGAGGGGGGTCTATATCTGGCTATAACTTGGATGGGTGTCTTGCCAACTGTCAGTTGCACCTGTAGAATTCCAGTGCGTCATGCTGGCAAACCAGTCTGGAGGTGTGCCTGTCCTTAATGAAGATAGAGACTCCACCACCCTTAGTCTTCCTGACCTCATTTTAGGGTCAGAATGTATGGAATGAGGTATAGCCTGGTAATATAGGGGTGCTCTCCGCAGTCCTGAACCAAGTTTCCATGACCACACAGACATCAGCATCTTCCAGTCTGAGTAGAGCCTCCAGTGAGTGTATTTTCAGGCTAAGGCTCCTAGCGTTAAGCAGCATGACCTTCAATTTGATTTTTGACAGATCTGTTATGTTGGAAGATTTGTCTTTGGGGCATAGCCTAAAAAAGGCACAATGGGGGAGGCAAGAGCCTTGGCCAGGATCCGGAATCTCAGGGGTGACAGGTGAAGGCCATCTCTGGCAAAGCATTGAGGTCTGTCAACCATGTCAACCCAGGCACACAGATACTGGATCCCCTTGGAAAGACACCAGAAACTAAGCCAATTGTTGCAGTCAATTATTTTTATATATATAATAATATAATTATAAATCGATGGACAGTAAAGCAGTTTTCAAAAGAAATGAACAAAGATTTAGAAAAACAAATTACAATTATAAATTTAGAAAGGGTAATGTAGGAAATACATATAGGTTTGGCAGCTGGGCCAGACAGTGTAAGATGTTTATTGTATAGGAATTTAATGCAGTGGCAAAAAGAAATTTTGGTAAAAATATTTAATGAATGGTTGAATGATAGTATTAGTTATGAAGATATATATATGTGTGTGTGTATGTATATATATATATATATATATATATATATATATATATATACACACACACACACACACACACACACACACACACACACACACACACACACACACACACACACACATGGGTGTTATGAGATTTGTAAGGAAAAAAGGGAAACAAATGAAATTAAAACTGGAGGCCAGTAATGTTGAATAATAATTCTTTATGAAGATAATACAAAAAAGATTAGAAAACAAATTAAATTACATATGGAAGTAGCTACTTATATGTTAAAAGGAAAAGGAAGTCAAGAGTTATTAAAGAGAATTAGGGAACTGGTGGACTGCCATAAGAAAGGAAAAAGAGGCAAAATTAATGTGGCTTATATAAGTAAAGCATTTGATTCAATAGAGCATATCTTATGGCAAATAATGGAAGAATATAATTTTAGCATAAATACAGAGAAAGCATGTGAATTAATATATAAAAATAATAAAATTAGAGTTTTAGTAAATGGCTGGTTAAGAGAAGAAGTATAGATGAAGAGATGTGTCAAACAAGGATGTCCAATGAGTAGTATTTTGTTTGCAAAGGTTATAAATTGTGTAGTAAAAGTAATAAATGAAGAAATAGAAAAAGTAACCCCGGGGATCAATAACACCTACACTAAGTGTACACCATTCTGAGTGAACAGACAACTCAGATATAACTCATACCTTCTTACTCATAATTTTAGTTTTCCAATTGATATTCTTACAGCTTTAAATACTGACAGGGATTCATAAAGGTTAACACAAAGTATAGACTACATGCACACTTAGTGTAATCTTTCCGAGTGACCAGAAAGCATAAAAAATGTGATAAGAATGCTCTTGATTACATATCATGTACACTTAGTGTAGGCTTTATTGAATCTGGCCTAAAATATATATAGGAAATGGTTGTTTCATATCCTATTATTATGTCTTATGATGATGATATCATATTAACAGCTAAAAATGAAAAAGAAATTAAAGATGTAATTACACATGTGCATAAGAGATTGCAAGAAGTTGGATTAAAATGAATAAAGAAAAAGGGTTTTGGGGATGATAAACAGAAAGAATACAGTTTAAAAGAAAAAATATATCAGTACTAAGAACTGATCTTGGAGAATATGAGATATTGAAGGAACAATGGGAGAACATTTTGAGAGAGTTGAAGGGGGACTCAGTGTCATGTGGAATAGGTATAAGCTGTAATTAAAAAAGTACATTTAATAAAAATAATATGGATAGGAACATTATCATATACAGCTAGTGTGTATACGATACCAAGAGAATTGGAGAAACAGTTTCCTGAAATTATATTCCAGTTTATTTGGGGGTCTAGAGTTCATAGGTTCATAGGTAGGTACTAGGATATCGGCCCTGGGGCCTATACAAGCCCAGCCAAAAAGATACCCTGGCTTTTGCCACCCAAGAAAACTATTTTCCTGTGCCACTGTCGAGCAGAGCCACAGAGGTGATCCTCGGGGTGAATTTCCTATTTCCCATCCAATCATCAAGATTTTTCTTGAAGAGTGCTAATGAGGAGCTTTGTTTGATATAGTTAGGTAGTTTATTCCAGAGTATGGGAAGTCTCTGGGACAGGAATCTATCCCTCCGGCATGTTTTGTTTATTGTGGTGACAAGGTTTAGGTCCCTAGAGCGTGTAGCTCGGAGGGATTGGGATTTCTTTAAGTGGAGCATGTCCAACAGCTCTGGGTTTGACATAGCTTTGTATGTTAGGCAGAGATCACCTCTGAGTAGGCGATATGCGACGGAGTAAAGCTGGAGTTTTTTGAGACGGTCTGCGTAGGGCATCTGTTTGAGGTCGGTAATCCTCTTTGTGAGGTATTTCTGCGGCCTTTCCAGTTGTTGAAGATGTCTTGTGAGGTACATACCAAAAGGGGCGTTGTAATCTATAATGGGTCTAATGAGTGATGAGTAGAGGGGAACAATGACCTCTTTTTTCCTGGATAAGAAACCTTTTGTGATGAGGTGTGCCATGTAGAAGGATTTCCTGACTACTGTGGCAATGTGATTATCAAAGGAGAGACTACTGTCCACCTGTGTCCCAAGGTCTCTCATCACACTTTCGGTCCAGTCAAAAGAGGGCTATTTTATATAGATGAGGAGGAACGGGGTTTAGGTTTGCTGAATCTGATAGCATATGGATCCTCATTAAATCTACCTAAGGTACTGGAATTGATAAATGAAAGGGAAAATAAGTTGATAATAACCATATTTGCAAAGAAATATGAAAGAGAATGGAATTTAATAAAAATGAATAAAATGGAAAGAGACTAGAGAAATTAAGAAATAAGAATGTATCAAGAAATAGATAATAAAACTGTGGAAATTAAAGACAGAGTGAACAAAATGATATAGACAAATATGGTATAAAAATGTAATGTTGCAAAATTATTGTGTGAATCCATGGGAACATTTAACAGAAGGAAAAGTAAAAGCTAGAAAGCAAAGAAATAAATGGAGTATAAAGAATGTCATATGTCAAGACTTCTTATGGAGGTTACAAATAAATAAGTTGCCAGTAAAGGGAAATATGCCTTATAAAAAAGTAAATGAAGGATTTGCCTTTCTTGTGGAGAATTTCTTAAGATGTAAAAGAGTTTTTAAAAATTATGGGAAAATAATAACAAATCTTCTTCTTCTTCTTCTTCTTTCGGCTGCTCCTGTTAGGGGTTGCCACAGCAGATCAACTGTTTCCATTTCCTCCTGTCCTCTGCATCTTACTCTGTCACACCAACCACCTGCATGTCCTCTCTCACCACATCCATAAATCTTATCTTAGGCCTTCCTCTTTTCCTGTTACCTGGCAGATTCATCCTTAGCATCTTTTTGCCAATATGCTCTGCATTCCTCCTCAGCACATGTCCAAACCAACATAATCTTGCCTCTCTGGCTTTGTCTCCAAACCTTCCAACCTGGGATGACCCTCTAATATACTTATTCCTAATCCTGTCCATCCTCGTTACATCCAGTGCAAATCTTAACATCTTCATCTCTGCCACATCAAGCTCTGACTCCTGCCTTTTTGTCAATGCCACTGTCTCCAACCCGTATAACATAGCTGGTCTCACAACCCTCTTGTTGACCTTCCCTTTCACTCTTACTGGTATTCGTCTGTCACAAATTACTCCTAACACTCTTCTCCACCCACTTCATTCTGCCTGTACTCTCTTCTTCACCTCTCTTCCACACTCACCATTACTCTGAACTGTTGATCCCAAGTACTTAAACTCATTCACCTTTGCCACCTCTACTCCCTGCATCCTCACCATTCCTCTATCCTTCCTCTCATTCACATACATATATTCTGTCTTAGTCCTGCTGACCTTCATTCCTCTTCTCTCTAGAGCATATCTCCACCTCTCCAGGGTCTCCTCCACCTGTTCCCTACTCTCACTACAGATCACAATGTCATCTGCAAACGTCATAGTTCACGGGGACTCCTGTCTGATCTCGTCTGTCAACCTGTCCATCACCATTGCAAATAAGAAAGGGCTCAGAGCTGATCCTTGATGTAATCCAACCTCCACCTTAAACGCATCCAATACTCCCACCGCAGACCTCACCGCTGTCACACTACCCTCGTACATATCTTGTACCACTCTTACATACTTCTCTGACACTCCCAACTTCCTCATACAATACCACAACTCCTCTCTAGGCACCCTGTCATATACTTTCTCTAAATCCACAAAGACACAATGCAACTCCTTCTGACCTTCTCTGTACTTCTCCATCAACACTCTCAGAGCAAACATCGCATCTGTAGTGCTCTTTCCTGGCATGAAACCATACTGCTGATCACTAATAATCACCTCCCTTCTTAACCTAGCTTCCACTACTCTTTCCCATAACTTCATGCTGTGACTGATCAGTTTAATCCCTCTGTAGTTACTACAGCTCTGCACATCACCCTTATTCTTAAAAATCGGTACCAAAACACTTTTTCTCCATTCCTCAGGCATCCTCTCACTTTCCAAGATTTCATTAAACAATCTAACAAATAAAATAGTTAAATAATTACAATATTATAAACAGATAAATATGGATATGATTGAATATATGGATATGATTGAATATGTTTTTTATGGAAAACATTGTAAAGGCTATGTTAGTAACTTGGATAAAAATTGTTTTTTTTTTTTGTTAAATAGACAATCTGAAATGAAAGACTGTGATTATGTTCAATGGAAAGTGGATATTACCAAATATAATACGAAACATCAGGTAGTGGTTGTGGAAAAAAGAGTGGGGTTCTATACAAATTTAAAGCTTTGTTAACATTGGAGGAATGCAGAGTTAATGTAAATTCTTTGTAAATATATAAATATGTGAATTGTATATAGTTGTATAATGAAGAATGCTTACTCTTTTCAATATGTGCCATAGGATCTTTTACATCCACCTGAGTTACCACCAACTCAAGAAGATGGGGCCTCAACTTTACATCTCATTTGAAGGATAACACACTCAGGAGGGTGGCATCCCCTTATGTTACACATGTACCTGGTGTAGGAACATAACCCACAGCCTTGTACATCAAAGGTGAGTGTGCTACCTGTTGTACCTCTGACACTACAAGTAACAGGAGTTCATTTCTGGGTTATTCCATTACTTCCTCCTCCCCTTCTTCAGTTTCCTTAATTCCTTTGTCCCTTTCCTTGCATTCCATTCTGTTCTTTGTAAGTAAATTCTCTCGCTCATTCCACTTTCTTCTTTCTTCCCTCTTTGAAAATCCCTTTTCATTTCTTGAAGTCCTCTGTCTTTGTTCAATGATCTAATGCTTAACACTGAACAAAAGTTTGCACTTCTGGACTTCCAGAAGACTGTATTCTCCTCTTTCTCTTTCAGCTCATCTTTTCCTTCTTTTTTTCTAGCATTCTATCCCCCCATGTGTAACAGTCACTAATCATTTATATCCACTTCAGTAGTGAGTCATCATAAGTGGGCGGCCATGGTAGTGCAGTGGTTAGCATTGTCGCCTCACAGCAAAAGGTTCTCCCGTTCGATCCTCGGCTGGGGTGCCTTCGGTGCAGAGTCTGCATGTCTTCCCTGTAGTCACGTGGGTTTCCTCCAGATGATCCAGTTTCCTCCCACATCCCAAAGACATGCTGCAGGTGGATTGGACACTCTAAATTGGCCCTAGGTGTGTGTGTGTGTGTGTGTGTGTGTGTGTGTGTGTGTGTGTGTGTGTGTGTGTGTGTGTGTGTGTGTGTGTGTGTGTGTGTGTGTGTGTGTGTGTGTGTGTGTGTGTGTGTGCCTTCTGTGGAAGGTTGGGCGCCAGGCTGGCAACTCGACACTGTAAAACTCTACTGCCAATCATGAGAGGACAGGTAATCCGCTGTGGCGACCCCTAACCGGGAAAAAGCCGAAAGAAGAAGAAGAAGTAAGTCATAAGTCACGGAAATATGCCTCATCAATTGCAGTAAATGTAGGGTTACCATCATGTGGGCCATATTCATTGCCCCAATATGAACCCAGCCTTTGCTTAACACCCCTTAATTGTTTTGTGTTTTTTTCCTACAGTCCTTACCCTTTTTTAATCAGTACCTCTTTTAAGGTTCCTCAGTATCAAATATTTAACTCTGGATCTCTTTGTAATGTCCTTCCACCCCTTCCCTATCCCTTTCTACCTTCATATTACTGTTTTCCCTATTAGATCTCATTCTTTACTCTTCCTCACATCTGTCAAATGACTTCCATCACAACACACAGTGCAGGTGTGTGTAATGACTCCGCTGTTGTGACTGTGTACAGATAAATGCCCATTTTAATGTTCCATATGTGTAATGTTTATAGGAAATGTAGCATCACTTCTCTGTGTGTGTGCAGCTGTCCACTACAGCATTGCAAGACAGCATGTCAGGAATAACAGACATGATGAGCATGCAATGACCGACAATGGGATGAGCCACTGGTGCACTTAGCCTACCAAAAAATTCACCCTTCAGGAAAAACATCAAAGGCAAAGACAAAGTCAGACATACATCTGCTCCAGAAAGGAAAAACAAACAAGCCATACATGCAGGCAGTCAGCAACACAGATATGCATTCTGCATGCAAATGCACATTTGACATGCACAACACAGGTTACTGAGAGTGTTGGATATGACATAATATCTTAAGGAATGCGTTTCAAGACTAGAATTGCCTCCCACTTGGTAAAAGAATCAACCCAATGCCCTTCCTTTAAACAATGCTAAGAGAGAGTAGCTCATTGCCAGCTGGACATATACTTGATAATATAGTTTACCCACTGGGCTGTTACACCCCAAATAATCAACAATCTGATACAATTCCAACTTATTAATTTTCCTTCCTCTAAACTCACATTTCTACCAAAGCTTTTTTTTCATATTTTTGTTTCCCCATAACTGACCATCAGCTACTCTACAGGGCCTCCCTTCATCCACCAGGTTTACTGAAATTGACCTTAGCCTCCCCCTGGACCACACATCTCAACTTTTTAATGCAAGAAATCTGGACAAAGCCTGACATAATGGGTGGACAAAGGCCCAAAAATATGGATAGATTTTAAATATTCCTCTTACAGAAAGTTGATAGATAATAGGATTAGTCTTAACATTAATTTTTCTGAAGGATATGAAGTCTAAAACTCAAATGTATGTCATTATTCAGTGACTTCAGTTCTCAGACCATCACAGTGATTGGCTAGAAAACCATAGATTTTATGAGGAAGAGATTAAAAATAAGAGGCAACAAATCTGGGCATTCTGCGAAAATCTGGACAGTTGAGAGGTATGCCCTGGACTAACTCCACCGTCATGTTGAGGGCCAGTGAGAAGACTGAGGCCCCTGAGGCAGTATCATACTGCTGCTAAATAGTTTTTTAATATATCAATTTTATTGTTTTTTTTTTAACAGGCAAACATGGACGCATTCAATGCAAATAATATGATAACACTATTACAACAATATAACAGCATAACAAAAAAATATCTTTTTTATCCAGTGTGTATACACTTATATAGTCAGAGTTCTGTATCAAAACCTATATACATATATACATATGACCAAGATGTTTATTATCTTTCATGTAATCTTTTCATTGTTCTAGCTAGCTTTTACTGCCCAATACCCAATTTAACTGATAACCTCTTAGTTTAATTTAGATCCTAATAAAAGTATGTCAGTAAATTCCAACTACTAGTTTTGTTTAAGATCATATTCAGTTTATAATAATGTTTAGTCTTTCTGATTCCCATTTTGTTCGTGTGCAGTGTTCTCCATTCCTTGGAAAGTACTGTTTTTGAAAAAAATGCTAACAGCAATCAATTGGTCTCTTTCTATCCCCAGTCCTAATGCTTTCCATAACCAGGTTATGGGTTTTCTGAATATCTTCTCCCATTCTTCAGTTGCTTGTTTTCATCTTGTCTGGGCCGTTTTCCATTCGCAAAACATAGATAACATCCATGCATCCTCAGCTTTACATTGCCTCTATTATGCATTACTTCATTGGTCATGTTGTACCACAAATGTAAAATCCTCATCAATTTGTCCCAAATATAAAACCGTTTCCTAAGACTGTGACACTTTCCCATATTTGATTCCATTCAGTTTGTGTCACTCCCTCATGTAAGTCTTCCTTAACATTTCATACACCTATGTTACATGATATCCTTATAAATTAAACTGCCTCTTCTCTTTTTCACACTACTCCATTTACTCCACTGAGATTCCCTTTTATTTCTTTTTTACTTGCTTGAGTGAGAATAATAGATATGCACATTCATAAATATTTTAAAAATTCAGCATTTTGGTTATTAATCTTATACTGCCTTTGTAACTCTTGGGAAAAAAGTACAGTTCCCTCATTCCCATGATCATATTTATTTGGGGTACCCCACTCTGTTAGCTCCTTCCAACAACTTACACCAGTTTCTTCCCATTCTGCCTGTATGTGGCTAGAAATTTTGTCTTTAACCTCTTGCTGATCCCAGATTTTTTTATAAAATCGGTATTTCCCATGTCACACTCCATGCAATATAAGACCAGTCTTTCACGTCTTCCTAAGTATTCACCATATAGCTTCTCTGTATAGGGACACAGATCCCCCCCTATATTTTGACATCCTTGCCCTCTTCATGTAACCTAATCCATTATGGCAAATTAGATGATACAATCTGTGAATGGAGATGCATCAAACCCCATCCTCTTTTGGAGTGTAAGGTCAGCAATTCTTGTCTTGATATTCTATATTCATGTAACCTGACAATGTAGTCTTCAAGTAAGATCTGTATCTTCCCCACTATTAAGTGATTAAACAGCATTGGTGTTTGTCTTATTATATGTATAATGCATGAAAGGTCATAATCTTAATAGCATTTACCTACATTAGAATATGTCCTGCCCCCTCCCTTCAATAAAAGTGTACTTGTTTTCTTGTTTAAATTTTCTAGATTTCTTTTAACTATTCCTTCACATGTACAGCCCACTTCAAGTCCAAGATTTGTACTTTATTCCCCGTCCTTTATATTCATAATTGTATTTTCTTCTTTACCTTCTCCTACACTGATCAAAACTGTTTTGCTGAAATTTAGTTTGACTCTTAATACTTTATAGAATTTGTCAAATATACTTAATATCAGACAAAAAAGTTTGTCTTTATTTTCCGCCATCAGTATGCAATTATCAGTATATAACTGAAACATGGCTTTACCATCAATATCCTGTCTCTGTTCAAAACTCTCATGTGTTCATAAAGTTAACTCTTCTATCACTAATAGAAAAAGTCCTGGGGACACACGGCACCACTGTCTAATCCCCTCAAAAAGTCTTTCCCTGCACAGATACTCCATTATTTATTTCCCCATAAAAGAGAGGGAAATCATACAGCATCTTAATCCATCATATGATGTAATCTCCTAACTGCCGTTTTTGCAGCACTTCAAATAAAAATGTTCAATTCACTGTATCAAAGGCATTTTTGATATTGAACAAGACTATACCTGCATTCTTGTACCTCATTTGGTGACTTTCAAGAAAACTTGCCAGGTTCCATCAGTTATTTCTACTCTGTCTACCTTTTATGAATCCATTTTGTTCTGATTCCAATATTTTGGGTAGAACTTCATCTAGTGTCTTTGCAATTTTTTTTGCCCTAATTTTTATGTTTAAATTTAGTACTGAGATTGGTCTGCAGTTAGCTAGATCTGTGTTATCTCCTTTACCCTTCTATATTATAAAAATTCTGGCATGTTTCATTCCCTCTGGAATGTTTTGCTTCCACCATATCTGTTTGTAATGGCCTAGTAACAGTAATACCATTTCTTTATTGTGTCAGTGGTGCAACAGGTAGAACATTTGTCTTTGGTACAGAAGGCTGACTCTGCAGTGCAGAGAAAAGGGGTGGTGCTGCACTCCTGTGTGTGTCTTCCTTCAGATGAGATATTAAACTGAGTTTCCCATCTGTCTGCATTGGTGGTAGCTTAAGTGGATGTAGTGGCACTTATTGAACCTAATGCCACGGCCATCTTTCACCTAGTAGTATAAATTCCACTTCAGGTCTTCCCTGATAAGAGGCTACTAGCTGAGTGGGTCTAATTGGCCAACAAAGGTTACCCCACCCCCAGATTGAACCTTTCAATATATATCACATTTTCCCATTGCACTTAATTTATATATCTCAAGCTTAACTTTTAAATCTTTGTGAAATAGAATCACTAACTCCCTCCTAGCCACCACTCATCTTATGGTCTGTCACTATATATAAGAATTCATGTAGATTCAATTTATGTGCCTCTCCAATTTTTTATTTAGTCCCCTGTAAAAGGCTTTTTGAACATCTGAATGCTTCAACATTTGAAAAAAAAGTCTATTTAAGTTTTATGGATTCTAGGATACAAAATTAGTATATAGTGCTTGTCTGTTACATCCTGTTTTCCTTACCTCCATTATGTGACCTACATCTTGGCCCCTCATCCCCCTCCACTAGATATTGGAGAACTGGCCTCTTGGGCTGTAGTTTAACACTTGTGGCCATTTTATATGTCTGCATTCTAAGGATCAACTCACTTGACTTGTTTTACAATGTGAGCAAAAAGATGAATAGACAATTTTGTTTCAGCTCCCTTCTCCCCCACCAGCTGGCATTCTCTTCCCTTAACATATATACCTCTTCCTTTATTATGAAAAACATGTGATACAGCTCATACATATTTAAAAAGAAATATAAATTGTTTCATCATCATCATCATCAACCCCCTTTCTTCCCATTTCTTCATGAGGTCAGGATGTTGCATCATCTTGTTACTATCTCAATTCAAAGACGGTCTCCTACCTTTTTAGACATTCAAAACTATCATTTTGTTCTCACTCAGTCCATCCATCTTTTGCTAGATTCCTTCATTTCCTCTTCTCAGATTCATATTGATCCATCAAAGGTGGTTTCAACAAATGCAAATAAAGCAAAGCCAGTTCGCCAAAACTGTCTTTAGCAAACACTGAAACCATTTTTTTTTTTTTTGCAGGGGACAAGTCCACCTGTACCCTCCACATCTCAGAATTATATATGCCAACTCCAAGGTTTCACAACAGTGGAGGAAAAGGCAATCTCCTCTTTCATTGTAGGCAGTTTTGGTGAGCTGGCTTTGGTTTCTATGTATTTACTGAAATTGTCTTTGATGGATTGACAGGCTCTCCTTCTTGCCTTCCTCATGTCTGTCCTAACTCCTCTTCATCAGATTGTCTTCTGCTTTCTTGCACATGTGCCTGAGCCACCATAATCTGTTCTCTTTGACCTTTTCTGCAACTGGAGATACCTGGGCTTCTGTTGTGATGTTTTCATTTCTTTGTTTGTTCCAGCATGCATCCTACCACTTATGCACTTCATCTCCATTATGTCTAGCTTCCTCAGCTGCTCTCCATTCACTGCCCAGGCTTCTGTATCATACAGTAATACTGGACATACCACTGTTTTGTACACCTTTTACTTAAATTCAAATATATAAACTGTTTATAACTCATATTATGTCTGCTGTAAACATTATGGCATACATATACACACACACACACACACACACACACACACACACACACACACACACACACACACACACACACACACACACACGCACACACACTCTCTCTCTCACACATACACCCCCCGCAAAAATGATATCAGTATTAATTATATTTTTCAAATTTCAGATATGCCGTAATAAAGTCCACATTCTTATTATGTACATTCACATCTCATGTATTATTAGTGCAATGACTTAATCCTTAAAGCTGCTATCCAATTTATTGTTAGTTTACCATATCAATTGTTGTTCTGTATATAGATAATGCATGTATATGTTTAGTATAGCTTTTTATCTACAATGATCTACATACTAATAAAGGGCTTGCAGAAAATATATTTAAATGTTAGTAAGTAAGTCCCGTGCCTATTTACATTTCATTGTTTAGCCTGTATTTCCAGAAATTTATTTGCATAAATTCAAGGAAAAAAACATTTAAACATCACTGTATAGCTAAAATGTGATAAATGATGTGCTTGTTATGAGCCTTACTTTATACTGTCTGACATACCTTTACTGCTGTTTCATTGCTTATGTATAGTTTTTCAGTACAGATAAAGTCCACTGAGGTATTTTAATACCACTCAGTTATCTTACTTATGAAAGTCCCTCTCTATCCACTTCTGAAGTGTGTTGTTGTGACTGGTTAGTGAAGATACCACACTATGATCAAGTTTTTGCAAACCTTCCTTGGTGTGCCCATAATATTCATCTTGTGTATCCGAATCTGACCTCCTTCACTGTTGCTTCTGAAGTTTTTATGTTACCTCATCTTACTATTTGTTGTGAACTAGCATTGCTTGTTGTAGCCTCCATTTTGTTATTGCTGGAAAAAGTGCTTGCTTCATGTAGCTGTGCCTGAGATTCTACCAATTTTTGATTCTTGTCATCATTCTCTGTTCTTTCCCTCTCTAAACTAACAGTTTCTCTGTGTGCTATTTCACTTATGCCATCGGCTTGTATTACAGACGGGGTACTTTGAGCCTTTTCTGGAAGATTTCTCACTGTAATATCCATTTGTCTGGCCTTTCTCCTCACAGACTGCATATATGGCACCTCCTCTATTCTGGATTTATCTGCTTTCCATTCCATCACCTTGCATGGTATTATGGGTCCCAGTTCTTTCCATGGGGTTTTATCTCTTTTTTTTTTTCTTCCTTGTAAAGCTGCCATGCATCTGCTATGTCTGCATATCTCATTGTCTTGTTCTAGGCTGATACCATCAGTGTAGCTGGGTATACTACAGTTATTGGGAAACCCATTTCAATTAGTTTTCAGATGATCTGCTTCTTTACAGGGTTGATACACGTCATCAGAGAAGTCTTCCACAAATCTTTTGTGACGTTATTGCCACAGGAGACTTGTGCTTTTCCTCCTGCATTGAATAATCCATTTCTGGGATTTTCCACCTCTGTTTGCCTCCTTCTAGATCTGTGAATTTGCTCTGTTCTAAAAGTTACATTTGGTGGCATTTTTATCTCTTATTTGACAATATATTACAAGTTACAATCAGCACATGTGAGTTGTGAAGTGTTGATGCAAGGTAAACAGCATGCAGCAGGACAAGGTACAGGACCACAGTAACAAAAACAGACTCGGATCCAGTACTGTGGATTCCATTCCTTCAGAAGTCAACAATGTGATTGATGTAGAACTCTATACCTGTGTTGACCAGTGTGCAGATTACCTGATGTTATATGCTTATGCAGTTGCCAGTCTATATGAAATACTTTCATTCAACTGTTGTGTGTTCCACAGGTGCCAGCATATTTTTCACCAGTGGATGCAGTAAATTAGGTTGAACTTGTACTGCAAGCCGCATGGCACCCTCCAGTGGATTTCTGCACATTGTAAAGTAGCCAGTAATACCAACAGTTTGCATGTAGCTACATACTTTAATATTCAGACTTTCAGAGAACAGCAAGAAGAGATGAGGCATATTTAAGTGAACAGGACAAAGAAGTGGTAGAAGATAATATAAATGGAAAGACAAGAGATCTCTTCAGGAAGATTAGTGATATTAAGGGTAACTTCTAGGTAAAAATTGGCATAATAAAAGATAAAGATGGAAGGGACCTAGCAGGAGCATAGTATATTATGAAAAGGTTGCAGGCATATACAGATCTGTAGAAGAAGGACCCTAACATCACTGATACATATGATGGTATGTTCTCTGACCTAGTCACACAGCTAGAGAAGTGAAGGTAATAGGCCATAGAAAGCCCATCAAGATTGCAGGAAGTGATGATAATCCAGCTGAATTGTTTAACATCCTGCAAAGTCACACCATTACAGTGATGACTGGAATTTACTAGCAAATTTGGAAAACATAACAGTAGCTAACAGAATGAAAAAGGTCAGTTTATGCTTCAGTTCTAAAAAGGGCAATGCTAAAGAATGTTCAAATTATCAAGCAATTGCATTTGTTTCTCATGCTAACAAGGTAGTTATCAACATCCTGCAAGCTACCCTCCCGCAATATATGGAGGCAGAACTGTCAGATATACAAGATGGTTTTAGAAGGGGCACAGGTACAAGAGATCATATTACCAGCAAATCTACTTTGGAAGCTCAGACTTTCAAAAATTAGAATGTCATATGATCAAGACCATAACATAGAAGTTTTGAAAGTTTGAAACTTCAAAAAAAAAATATTTTTTTTTTTTCATTTATGAGGGGAGGCAAACCCCACTGCACCCCCAAACCCCCTGCTACTTAAATATACCAACTCTGAGATCGCACTACAGTGAAGACAATGGTAAGTTTCCCGTTCTGTGCTGTAGGGTAGTCTCCAATTTAAACTGTTCAAAGTTTCAAAACTTCGATCTTATGGTCTCAACCATTTGAATTTCGAAGTTTTGAAACTTCAAGCTTCCAAAGTAGACCCATTGCCAATGTTTACCAGATAACAGAGAAAGCAAGGGAAGTTCCAGGAAAATATTTAGTTACGCTTTATTGACTATTCAAAAGATTTTGACCATGTGGACCATAACAAGCTATGGCACACCTATAGACAAATGAAGATACTGGGTCACCTTATTTACCTCCTGAGGAATCTGTATGTAGAACAGACTGCCAATTAGCACAAAGGTTTAAGGCTATGAAATGTTAATGAGATCCTTCCTGTGATACAAGGTTTGATTCCCTCATTCTTCATTTGCCTACCGTGTGACCTTGAGCAAGTCATTAATCAGACAGTGCTTGGAGGAATTTGGTCTATGCTTTTCAGAGGTCTCCTAGAGTGCGTGTCTAGTAACTAGAGGATGAACAAGAAGCAACAATTAGAACTGAATATGGAATTAACTGGTTCAGTTTTGGGGAAAGGGATATGACAAGGCTGTATATTACCTTACTTACTGAATTTATATGCTGAATATATCATGTAAAATGTTGGGTTAGATGAATCAGATGCTGGAGACAAAACAGCTGGAAAAATATTAACAACTTCAAATCTGTAGATAATATAACTCTGATGACTGAAAGTGAAGAAGAATTGAAGAGCCTATTGATGAAGGTGAAATTAGGATGCGCTAAAGCTGGCTTACTGTTCAACATAAAAAATAAAATTATGTCATCTAGCTCTATTGATTCTTTGCAAATTGAAGGGAAGAAGTACAGACAGTGAGTTTTTATTTTCATAGGCACAAAATTCTCTGCAGATGTTGATTGTGGCCATGCAGTTAAAACGTACTTGCGTCTTGGAAGGAAACCTATGGCAAATCTGTATAAGACCTTAAAGAGCATAGGCATTGTGTTGTCAACAAATATACATATAGTCAAAGCCACAGTTTTCCAATATTAGCATATGGCTGTGAGAGAGGGGCCATAAGTAAAACTCTGCACCAGGAAATTCATGCTTTTGAAGTCTGGTGTTGGAGAAAAATTTGGGGAATGTTGTGGACTGCAAGAAGATCAGATTAGTCAATGCTTAAGGAAATATGCCAGATTGTTAACTGGAAGGTATGTTACTACAATTAAAATTGTAATGCCATATGATGTGAAGTCAGGATTCACTAGAGAAGGTACTGATACTGGGAAAGAACAAAGGCAAACAAAGAAAGAGGTGACAGACCCTATGCATGACTAGAGACTGACGACAATCAATGTGATTGGTTACCCTTAGCAACTGATCACAGGTGATTATACTGCATAGTAATAAGACATGAGATGGCTACCTACATCCAATTACTGTGACAAAAAAAAATGCAGATCAAGAAAACATCTTTTTAACTTTTTACTGCATTGCTAACCAAAACACAGTATTTCACAGCTGTAGCATATGCCACAGCATGGCACCATCTATTCCTCTCTAACACTGCTGTCACACTGTAGCTGATCAAGTGAAAAACTCTACACATTTTGAAGATTGCAGCAGTTATATCAAAATAAAATGTTAATCTTTACAAGTACTCCACAGACTTTTATTGTTTGCCATCTTTTCCTTGATGCTCACCAAAAGTAAGCAAAGCTAGTCAGGGAGTTGCCAAATGCCTGGATGCTGCATACATTTATTTGATAATGAAGCAAGGTCATTTCTATTAAACTATTTTTGTACCATTTGGGTCTATGTTCATTTACTGAAAATAAAAAAACCTGAACGGCTAAACCGTGAATGGTAAACAGTGAATGCAAGCATTACCAAACAACAACTTCTTCGAAAATTAATACATCAAATGACCATGGTTAGCCAAAACACAGGAAGTAACATGACGCATAAGGTAAGTGAAGGGAAACCTTGTACATTTGCCCTATTCCCCACTGTAGTGTGATCTTGGAGTTTGTATATATAGTAAGGAGGTTGTGGGAGGGGGAAACCCCCAGCTTGGTTAGTTGTGTTTGTGATGTTGGCTGACTATGGTCATTCAATGCATTTATTTTCATAGAAGTCATTGTTTGGTAATGTTCATTCACTGTTTACCATTCGCAGTTTAGTGGTTTGTGTTTTTTTATTTTCAGAAAGGATCATAGACCCATATAGTTTCAAAGTGTTCTGTTGCAGTTTGGATATAAGTTGCAACACATAGTAACTTAATTACTGCAATATATTTTCTGCTCTACCTTACTAAAATTATGTGAGTGGCTTCTTAATAAAAAGCTTCGTAAACATTTTATTAAGAATCCACCCATTTAATTCTAGTGCATCCCTTATTGACCCAGCCTGAACCTCCTACAGTCAATTGCCCTGCATGGGTATTCCCCTATAGAATACCAAGAAATAATTTATGTACGTGCAGCCTAAAGTAATTAATACTGTATTCAATACCTGTACTGATGCTCCTGTGCTGGCTGTAAGCTAGCACATTCTCTGGACCACTCCCTGGTGTCTGCCTCTGCTCTCTACAGCCTACTCTCTTAACTTGAAGCAACCAGCTCTCTCTAGGTCTTTGACCACAGTACCCTCCTCTGCACATTCCTCTGGTCTCTCCTCCTGACATATGCACTCCTCTATTTGGGTGCCTGGCCCCTGGTTTGGTACTCTAATCTTCTGCTGTACATCCCCACTGACCTACTCTGTCTTTTTCTCCCTGTACCTCTGCCTTCTCAAACTCATATCTACCTAATTGATTTCCTGATTGTTTCTGGTAGTTTTTCCAGGGGTGTAGCCCCGCTCCATTTGCCCTTGCTATACTCGGGCTCACCTCGCTCCCCTACCCTACCTCTATTCCCACACACTCCTACTTCAATTACACTTATACTCTCCATTCCCTCCCCTTCCTGCCATCTCAGCCTCTCACAACATACTTCCTGCCTGTACTCCTTCCCCATTCGCCTCACTTCCTTCCCCACTCAATTACACTTCCTATACAAACTCTCAATCATCCCCCTAACAATGCAACACTTCTTCTTTGCCACTGCACTACTCTTATACCTTTCAGCCTTAACCTCATTTCACTCAAATCACTCCTACCTCCCCAGCCCACTTGAAGGTTCCCCCACCTCTACCTCCCACACTAATCTATTAACTACTTCCTACTCAGCTATCTCCCCATCTCTCTTTAGTTTCTCCTCCTCAAATTGTCACAAATTTACCCTCCTTCACAACCAATTACCCCCAAACCCAAACCAAAACTCAACTTCCTCCACTTACCATATACTCCACTCACACATCTTAGAAATAACCTTCTACTCTCTGGTGACATCCACCCTAACCCAGACCCTCAGTCCCTTCATCATCCAATCCCACCCCTTCTGCTCACACCCCTAACCATACCCATACTCAGATACAACAAACTTCTGCACATAAACACATATCCATATATTCTATAAATATCCAAAGTCTAACTAACAAGATCTCAGAGCTGTATTCCTGGATAACACATACAAACCCTAACATCCTTGCCTTGTCTGAAACTTGGCTCAAGTCTCACATCACTAACAGTGAAATACTATCACCTGGTTACAACATCTATCATGCTAATAGGTCCCCAAAAAAGGTGGTGGTGTAACCATACTCTACTCAGTTAGCCTAAACCTGTCTCCTGTCACTATCCCCATCCCCAACTTCCATCCTGCTGAACTTTTCATCCTAAACTGTCATCTAAATCCACACAAGAAATTTGCTGTCACCTCCATCTACATCCCCCTTGAAAATAATATACCAACCCTCGAAAATATCCTATCTTGGTTTAGCCACAACTCAGACTATGAAACTCTCAGTCTTGGTGATGTCAATATAGACTGGTCCAAACTTACTAGTAAGTCCCCACAATCCAGTATCAACTTACATGGTTTCCATCAACTGCTTACATTCTCCACCCATTTCAAGAAAAACTTATCTTCCAGCTCCACCATTGAATGGATACTCACCAACTCTCCCCACCTCTACCATAGCCCATGTACCCTGACTCCTTAAGTGATCACCTCCCCACCTCTATCCTTAGAACACCTCCCAGGCATACAAACCCCACCTATATAAAGACTGGCTTAAGCTGTCTAACTTCAATAACACCCAGTTTAACTCCATACTATCTAGTTTTGACTGGCCCATCCTTAAACACATCCCTCTTGATGATGTTGTCAGTAAATGTAACAACATTTTCCTAGATACCCTTAATTCCCTTGCTCCCTCCAGGAAAATTAGAATTAAATCAAACTATGCTCCATGGCTCTCCAAAGATTCTAGAGCACTGATGCATAACAGGGATAGTACCTGGAAGGCATGGCTTAAAACTAGGCATACTCCCCTTCTACATAAATACAGACAACTACGTAATCTAGTCAGGAAATTATTCACTACAGACAAAACATCTTACTACAACTCGTCTGAACTAGACAACAGGTCCAACTCTCACAATTTCTGGACTACTCTTAACAAAATACTCTACCCTGGCAACCCTTCTAGCCCCTCACCCTACCCCAACAAACCTCCTCTAGAAATTGCTACCCTACTCAACAAACACATTATTGACACTATCCAAAACCTCACTCCCTTTAACACTAACACTGTAACTACCACTACTCCCATCAACCTCCATAACCAGAATCTCTTCTCATTTAAACCTGTGTCAACTTCTTACATTAAATCCCTTCTTCTAAAGCTTAAACCATGTTCTCCCTCTACCAATAACCTACCTCCTACATTTCTCACACTTGTTGCAGAATCTATAGCCTATCCTATATCCATTCTCATTAACAGATATATGCAAGAGGCTACAATTCCTGCTATCTGGAAATCCTTCTGTACTATCCGACTATATAAGGGTGGCAACTCCACTGATCCATCTATTGTCCCATTGCCATTCTTTCTCCCATCTCTAAGATACTCGAGAAATGCATTCACTCACAACTTCTCAAGCACCTCCTCCAACACAACCTTCTCACTCCCACTCAGCATGGTTTCCATCCCCACCACAGCACATCCACCACCCTCCTCTCTTTTACTCATACCATAGCCAAAGCCCTTGATAACAATCAACTAATATCCTGCATCTTCCTTGACCTTTTCAAAGCCTTCAATACAGTCTCTCACTCTATCCTCCTTACTAAGCTATCTAACCTCAACCTATCTTCTACCTCCCTTGCCTGATTCTCCAGCTATCTCTCTGGTAGGCAGCAATCTATCAAATGGCTCTGCTCCTGCTCTCCCTATACATCTGTTCCAACTGGTGTTCCACAAGCCTCTATCTTGGGTCCCCTTCTATTTAACATCTTTAGAAATGAACTCTTCACCTCTTGCAGACAATCTTCTCTTATACAATATGCAGATGACTACACTCATCTCCATCTCCAGTAGTATTACAGACCTTCACACCCTTGCTCAAAACTCCTTTCTATCCACACAGAAATGGTTGTCTGACAATCTTCTTATCCTTAACCCCAAGAAGAACAAGCTCTTGCTCTTTCCTCCCCGATCACTTTCCAACCATAAAGCTACATTTACTATAACATCTTCCAACAACACTATCGTAAAACCTGAACCACACACAAAACTGTTAGGCATCATTATTGATGACAAACTCAAATTCAACTTACACTTACTGCAAGGAATAAAAAAATAACACACCAGAAACTTGGCCTGCTCTATCGCAACAAAAGATTTCTCACTCCAAATGCTAAACTCTCCTTGGCACAGTCCTTCCTCCTGCCCACACTTCTCTATGCAGCCCCAGTACTAACCACTATACAAGCTACTATCACGAACAAACTGCAACAAACGTACCACAAAATTGCAAGATTCATTACTAACTACCCCTACAACTCCCATCACTGCCTTGTCCTGAACTCATTACAATGGCTCAAATTCCCTCAACTACTGCTACTTTCTCAATTTCACGTTATTCACTCCATTCTATACAGGCCTTCATCCTGTCCAGCTCTCACTACTTTTTTATCAACCTACACCCCTTCTAGAACTCTCCACACTTCTAACCAACAACTTCTGAATGTAGATCATCCAAAGAAGAACATAGGCAAACTACTATACAACTGTTCAGTAGCCCACACTTGGAACAAACTTCTTCTACACATAAGCTCCATCATGCACCCTGCACACTTTAAAAAGGAACCCAAACTTTATCTTCTCAATACCAAATCATGTCCCTGCTTGGAACCTACCTAATTTCCCTTTATCCAATGGTGCTTCTTCTCTCTGAACTCCTGAAAGCATCTATACCTTCCTAGGAAGCCTAGGTAAGAAATCTGATCACTTGTATATAACTTGTTTGATCACTTGAATATAACTTGTTTGTACATATATCAAAAAAAATAGTTCATATACTTATTTCTTTGTGATTATTCTCTTAGGGTAATTTAAATATGTTTGATTACAATCAAATTTGTACTAATATGTTTTGGAGTGAAACTTGGTTATGCTACTTTCTATTTTTGTTACCTATGTAATCCTTAATTGTTTTGTAACTGGAGCTTTTCTCCTCGGGTCTCCACTGAAAATGGACCCCTGGCCCAGCTGGACCAATGGGCAATAATTCATTCTCAGCAGAGGCCCAAGGAGAAATTCTACAATACATTGCATGAAAGCAAAACAGTAGACTATAGCAAATATAAGCATTTAATATGGACTGTAATTTTACATGGAGTTGTCGAGGTTGTCTATAATGAAATACAATATAATATAATGAATATAATGAACCATGTTCAATAATAGCCTTGCATCAGGCTTTGTGCCCACTGAATGGTGCACAGCAACAGTTATCCCACTCCACAAAGGGGGAGCCACCACTGATCCAGGGAACTATAGACCTATTAGCCTGACAAGCCTGGTCTGCAAAGCCATGGAACATATCATCATGGAACTCATAAACAAAGACATTGGTAACCTCCAAACTCTGGATCCCACCAAGTTCGGGTTTGTGAAAGGCAGATCATGCCTCCTGAACCTGATTGACTTCTTTGAGGCAGTCACCAAAGCCGTAGATGAGGGTAAAGTGGTTCACACAGCCTATCTTGACCTCGCCAAGGCTTTCGACACCATCCCCCATTCTGGAATTATAGCTAAACTCAATAAACTAGGCATAAATCCCTATGTCACAAGATGGGTTGCCAACTGGCTCACTGACAGAACCCACACTGTAAAAGTTGCAGACTCCAAATCTGACCTCAAACCAGTGACAAGTGGAATACCACAGGGTTCCATCCTGGGACCGCTCCTGTTTGGTATCTACTTCTCTGAAGTACAGGCTAACATAGAAGGCCTCTGGCTAATGAAGTTCACAGATGACTGCAAACTAGGAGCCATAGTCAAGTCCCCAAATGATGTGAACATCCTACAGAAGGGCCTCTCTGAGACAGATGCCTGGTGTCAGAGCCATGGTCTCAAGCTCAATGCCAAAATGTGCAGTGTCATCCCCTTTGGTAAAAACTCTGTACCCATGAACTACCACATAGGCAGCAATCTACTTAACACCAAATGCGTGATAAGAGACCTTGGGACCCAGGTGGACAGTAGTCTCTCCTTTGATAGTCACATTGCCACAGTAGTCAGGAAGTCCTTCTACGTGGCACACTTCATCATAAAAGGGTTCTTGTCCAGGAAAAAAGAGGTCATTGTTACCCTCTACTCATCACACATTAGACCCATTATAGAGTACAACACCCCTTTTGGAATGTACCTCACAAGACATCTGCAGCAGCTGGAAAGACCACAGAAGTACCTCACAAAGAGGATTACTGGACTCAAACAAATGCCCTACACTGACCGCCTCAAAAAACTCCAGCGTTACTCCATAGCATATCACCTACTCAGAGGTGATCTCTGCCTAACATATAAAGCTATGTCAAACCCAGAGCTGTTGGACATGCTACACCTAAAGAAATCCCAATCCCTCCGAGCTAAACGCTCTAGGGACCTAAACCTTGTCACCACAATAACAGGACATGCTGGAGGGATAGATTCCTCTCCCAGAGACTTCCCATACTCTGGAACAGGCTACCCATCTATGTCAAGCAAAGTTCTTCATTAGCCCTCTTCAAGAAAAATCTTGATGAGTGGATGGGAAATAGGAAATACACCCCGGGGATCACTTCTGTGTCTCTGCTCATCAGTGGCACAGGAAAATAATTTTCTTGGGTGGCATAAGCCAGGGAACCTTGTTGGCTAGGCTTGCATAGGCCCTTGGGCCGATAGCCTAGTACCTACCTATGAACCTATAAACCTATAATACAGAGTAACCAAAAAAATAGTACAATTGTCTAGTGAGGCAACTAAGCTTAATTTCTTTAAATTACAGAAGGTAAAAAAAGAAAGAGAGAGATGAAGGCAAAGCAGGGATAAGTAACAGATACATGAATTCAAAAGAGATAGAGAGACAGTGGTAGCTGAGAAAAGGATTAAAAATAAGACAAAGAGTGTCAGAGATGACAGAGTGAAAATTAGTTTGTAAAAGAAATTAATATGTGTATATAAGAGAAGTGAAAAATGATAAAATTAATAGAGTAAGAGCTATTTACAAATTTCAAATGAGTATTAGAAGGTAGATTGGTCATGTAGCAAGTGCAATTTTTAGTAGTGGAAAAAGAATATGGGGGTAAGGTAGGGGACGGGGACAGTAGGTCAGAAAATGATAAAATTATTATAGCTGGAGGAAGGGAGAGAGTGGCTGTAAGAAAGTAGAGTGAGAGATAAAACTGTTGGTAGAAGATGAAGGTAGGGTAAAAGAGAAAAGAGGATTACAGGATGTGACTAGCCTGGTGTGGAGCAAGAGCAGAGCCAGAAATGTTTTATAGACATTTTGAACATGTGGAAGTTGGGTGATGCCCTGCAGGGGGTTTTTTTTGTATGCTAAGGAGTTGCTTATTATTTGATCATAAGGGACATTGTGGGGTGTATTTTTTGAGAATTTAACTAGGAAAGAGTCAAATCCCCATTTAGGCAATGCTAATATTATAGAGATGTGAGACATTACATCAAATGTTTTAGTCAGAATAAAATAGGTAACATCAATTGAATTAGCAGTTTTAGTATCTCACAACAAAAAATAAATCAGGTTAGTTGTACAACATTCCGCATGTATATATACAGAAAAGAAATGGTCTTAGACTAAATTCATTTGTATATAGCATTAAATGACATTCCATCAGAGCCCTACATTTGACTGCTAATTGCTGAACTTTCGTGATGCTCTGTATTCAGACACCTACTGCTTAACCAGTATAAAACAAATATCTGGTCTTGTGGGGGGGGTTTTGTATACCCTTTTCCTTAGAGAAGTGCTGAAAGCACAAAAACTGGTATAAAATGAACTTAACAAAGGCAGTTTCTGAACTCTAATCAAAGACTGGAAAAGTAAATGATTGCAAAGTAAAAATGGTAAGGCCTGCACTACAAAGTGACTATGTTCATGATAGCCTAACTTGAAATCAAAGAAAATAAACTGCCTTGGAGCTGGTGAGATAGGAGAAGTTGTGCTCAACAAGACTCCTAAACCAGTTTTATAGTAACAGAGAAGGGTGCAGTGTGAAAAACTCCCAGACTCCAACAGGTTTAGTCTTTTATAGCATAACACTAGTGAGGGTCTGTCTTCAAGCACTAACTAAATGACTTCAGTTTCAGAACTTGTTTTCACTTCCCTGGTACCACAGTCCTGATAAGTGACAGCTGCAAATAAGTAAGAAAATCAGAATGCCATCATACCAGCTATATCAAGCACCACCATGACTTCTCTCAGTACCAGCAGTCCGATACCCTCTGGCATCTGAGAGGATGTGGTTACCTGTTGTCCACCTAGAAGTAATGCCTTCATACATCTGTACTGGTCATACATACGTCTCAGCCTCTTAACATAATAATTTTGGAGAAAGCCAAAAATGGGGAACAAAAGCTCCAAATCAGAGACAGATATTAACTATTGATATTATATTTAGACAGCTGCTAGAATAACATGTTTGCATTCGCATGGATTTTCTGAGGAATGTGAAGTTTGGAACCCAGATGTCTCTTATTATTTAGTTACTTTAAACCTCAGTAATTTTGCCGAAAAATCACACATTTTATGAGGAACAGAACTGAAAATTCTGGACAATTGGGAGGTATCATACTGGGGCTTCTGTATCTTTGGGTTTAAGTTCAGAATAACTTTAGTATGGTGTTTCATATTTCAATATTCTTACTAAGCAGCTGAACTGGACTTCAGCTTATTTACCTTGAGTATCAGAGAATATGCCAGATTCAAAACAACATTACACAGCTGAACAGCAAGTGCTCAAAGCAGAGAGTAGTCAAATTCTGCAGGAAGTGAATTATGAGCTCAACAGTGACCTAAGTACTGCAATCAACAATGCAAGGTGAATACAGCAGGGACTAATAATAATAATAATAATAATAATAATAATAATAGCCTGAGTACTTCAACTCCCTACAGTTTATCTGTGCTTGAAAGGATCATCCAGTAGTCTGCACTAGCAGTGATTTATGTCTTGTATTATTCATAAACAATACTACACTCCTTCATCTAGCCATGTAATTCATATTACATATTCAAGTCAGAGTCGCTAACTGAAAAAAAATGTGCATCATTATTAAAAAAACAGAATTCAATGTTGTAAAACATAATTAGGAAGTGAATTAAATAAAATAAGTTGTAAGTGAACTTGCCTTTCTCAGACCATTTTCAACAATGACCTGTGGTTCAAGGGCAGGGCAAATACAACACAGACACACACACACACACACACACACACACACACACACACACACATATATATATATATATATATATATATATATAAAGCTATATTAAACCCAGAGCTGTTGGACATGCTACACCCATGCTAATCCCAATACCTCTAAGCTACATGCTCTAGGGACCTAAACCTTGCCACCACAATAAACAGGACATGCTGGAGGGATAGATTTCTCCCCAGAAACTTCCTATACTCTGGAGCAAGCTACCCATCTATGTCAAGCAAAGTTCCTCATTAGCACTCTTCAAGAAAAATCTTGATGAGTGGATGGGAAATAGGAAATACACCCCGGGGATCACTTCTGTGGCTCTGCTTGACAGAACCTTGTTGGCTAAGCTTACTTAGGCCCTTGGGCTGATAGCCTAGTACCTACCTATGAACCTATATGCAGAGGTACTCTCTAAAAATCTACCTAAAGATCAGAGACCTCCCAAGAGAAAACCTACTGCACACACACTGCAGACCAAACAGAATCCACCACACATAATAATATACACAACAGTGCCTCAGCCGATAAGCGCCCTAAAGCAAAACATGTCAAAGCCAAATGTCTTGGTTATAGGTGACTCCATAGTGAGACACACAGATGACCCCCTCACCAGGCTGGTCAAGGAGAAGGTAGCAAATACAGGCTTTGGAAATGCCAGAAAGACTAATATTTATTACAAGCATAATAAGCAACATGTAAAACAACAATGTATGGAACAGCAAAGCTTTCGAGTGTAACAACCCTTTATCAATGCATTAAATTAAAATCCCATCAACAGTAAATTATAAAGCCATTTAAAGTAATCATGTGACACAACCCTGTAATATTTCAAGACACAAACAAAAAAATAAAAAAAAAAACATAATATAATGCAAGAATTTATAGAATATATATACATCCAGGGGGAGCCAGTATTTGTCAGCCCGGAAAGATATGGTCAACAGACCACTCTGCTTTGCCAGAAATGGTCTTCACCTGTCACCTCTTTCAGTTACTGGCAAAGGTACTTGCCTCCCCCATAGTGCCTTTTTTAGGCAATGTCATAACATAACAAAAAAAATTCCCCGACATAAAAAAATCCACTAGAAACAAACAGGGTTATGCTGCTTAATACTAGGAGTCTAAATTGGAAACTGTACTCACTGGAAGCACTCCTTAACTTGGAAGATGCCAATACCTGTGCAGTCACAGAGACATGGTTCAAGGCCGGACAGTGCACCCCAGCCATGCAAAGCTACAATACCTTCCACATGTTCAGACCTCAAAACGAGCATGAAAGAAACAAAGGCGGAGGTGTAGCCATCTTCATTAAAGACACATACACCTTAAGACTGGTCAAACAATACAACTTCCTAGAGCTACTCCAAGTCTAATTAACTGTAGGTAAACTCCCCTCCATATCATTGTTAGCTATAGGTCCCCCACCATAAACCACAACAACCACTCTGCCTTCCTGGACCTACTTAAGGCACTAACTATGCAGCCAAACATCTTGGTCTTGGATGATTTCAACTATCCTTCCATTGACTGAGAGTCATATATGAGTAGAAACACACTTGTCCTAAGATTCCTGGACATTGCTAATACAAATGCAACAAAATGGAACAGATAGTCTGCACCCTCCACAAGGGGATCAAATGTACTAGATTTAGCACTCACCAACACAGGGAGTCTCTGCACTTTACCTTGTGTGTTGCACTCCCTGGTAAGGACTGATCATAAATCAGTCTCATTCAAAGTAACAACCATACCTGACCCCCCAAGAGCAAAAAGGATGAAAAATTTCTCCAAAGCAAACTATAGCCTCCTAAGCGATGTCATAAATAGTTTCAAACCACCTGCTACCACTGTCAACAATGACTGCTATACACAGGTGTATACAAATGCCCTGTATAAACACTTATAGAAATGTATAGACTCAGCTATACTTGAACATATCAAAACAAGGTCCTCACAAAAAACAAGCCACCCTGGTAAACATCAAGCATAAATAGGTTATACAAAAAGAGAAAGAAACTAATTTCTAAGAACAAGCGGGAACTGGCTCACCAGAGGAAGGACACCTTTCACGGCTTAAACAAGCAAATATGATAAATTGTAAAGTCCTCGAAAGCCAATTACAAATCTAAACTAGCATCCCTAGCTAAGGATAATCACAAGGCATTCTTTAGCTATGTCAGAAATCTAAAAGGGAAGGCCCAAGTTTGTGCTGAACTAGTAGTGGAAAGTACCACTCATACTGACCCTGAAGACATTGCCAACCTGCTAGCAGACAGATTTGGCACAAACATCACCACCTGTCCCCACCAGGCATACCCCAAAGCATACTTGTCACCAGTCCTCTATCTAGTATCTCCAAACAGCAGGTCATGGCCAAAAACACAGTCTCTATGTGACCAGATAACATCCCAGGCTGCTTACTAAGTGATGTAAAACAGGACCTAGTGGAACCACTTGGCACTCTCTTCAGCCATAATCTAAGTACTGGCTTTGTCTCAGCAGAGTGAAAAACAGCAACAGTAATTTTCTTGCACAAATGGTGTCCATCCACTGACCCTGGGAACAATAGACCCACAAGCCTAACCAGCCTTATCTGCAAGGCCATGGAGAGAATCATCGTGGACCTTATCAACAAAGACAAAGGTGACCTTCAAACTCTTGACCAGACACAATTTGGCTAATTTAAGGGTAGATCATGCTTATTAAACCTGGTGAACTTCTTCGAGAATATCACCAAAGCCCTGGTTGAAGGCAAAACAGTACATATAGTCTATCTTGATTTAGCCAAAGCTTTTGACACAGTCCCCCCTCAGATATAATTGAGAAACTCACCCAGCTTCAAATTAACCCATATGTCACTAGATAGGTAGCCAATTGACACACAGACAGAACACATACAGTCAGAGTTGGGGATTCCACCTCTACCAGCAGACCAGTTACCAGTGGTGTACCACAAGGATCTGTGTTGGTTCCCCTACGGTTTGGAGTCTATTTCTCAGAGGTCCAGTAGAAAATAGATGCCCTGTGCTTACCAAGTTCACCAATGACTGCAAACTGGATGCAATCACTGAGTCTTCCAACGATGCTGACATACTACAAAAAGGGCTTACACAGACAAATGATTGGTGCCAAAGCCACAGACTTAAACTAAACACAAAAAAATGCATTATCATCCCTTTCGGCAAAGGGGAAGTCCCTGCAAATTACAATATTAACAGTACCCCCTTAGCTCAAATCTTGTGGTGAGAGATTTGGGAACACAGGTTAATAGCAACCTTAACTTCAATCACCGTGTGTCCAGAGTGGTAAGGAAGGCCTTCTATGTTGCACATCTCATAAGTAAGGGCATCATATACAGAGCTAAGGATGTTATAACTCTACTGTACTCATCCCTCATCAGACTAATAATAGAGTACAATACTCCTTTCTGTATGTACCTCACCAGATGCCTGCAGCAGCTGGAGAGACCTCAGAAGTTTCCCACTAAGAAAATTCAGGGCCTTCAACACATGACCTACATGGACAGACTGAAGGCTCTGTTACTGTACTCTGTATCGTATAGGCTGCTGAAAGATGACTTGTGCCTGGCCTACAGAGCAGTCTCAGAAATGCTGCACATCCACAAGTCAAAGGGACAAGATTCACTCACTCTAGGGATCTTAACCTAGCCTGTAACATTAACAGGTCATGCTGGAGAGACAGACATGCCACTCTCTGGAGCAACTCCCAATTCACGTAAAAAAAGCTCCTCAATGACCCCATTTAAACGTAATTTAGACTACTGGATGGGAGACAGTAAATTTACCTGGGGGGTGTCACCTATGTCTCTCTTGGATAAGGGCAGTCAGTGCTGATCATAGACTCACACTGCAAATATAGACCATGCAACTTGGTCAATAAGGAAACAAGGGTATAACATGGCTAGGCTTATAAAAGCGCTAAGGCCAATAGCCTAGTAGCCTGCTATGAACCTATGAACCTGTATCAGGTGACAACAACTATACTTAATACATTCACTGTCTGAGCACTGTCACATACAAAAGTGTATGCATGCATAATATATCATGTAGCTATTTTCAAAGTACAGTAGTGTGTCTGCAAGAAGAGATAGAAGATGTATAAAGTTCTCCTATGCATTGACAGGGTGAACCACAGCTAATCGTAATAGGTTCATAAGTTTATAGGGAAATACTAAGGTGTTGATTCACAGGACCATTAGTAGCCTAGTCACAATATCTCAAATTGTAGATCCCTATCACCATAACTAATTTATACTTAATTTCTATCCCTTTCAATGTGGGCTTGAGGAATCAGACCTGGGGTGAATTTATGATTGCCCATCAATTTGTCCTGATTACACTTAAAGTGTTAAGAAGCTACTTTGCTTTACATCCAAAGAAAGAATATTATATAGAAGACAGATTATTGGGGATATACATAAAGCTGACTAGCAGGTGCTATTTATGTTTTGGTGGAAGTTAAGATCTCTTGAGCAGGTCTTATGAGTGTTATTAGCTTTGTGGATGTGCATAGGTTGCAAGTTCATAGGTAGTTACCCCAGTACCATGCAGTCCAGTAGACTACTAATGAGCCTGTCCCAAGTTTCCCAAATCAATATCTGGTTAAGTGACTTGCACAAGGTCACACAGTAGCCTTCATTTCCTGTGTGAGACTTTGGGTCACACAGTAGCCTTCATTTCCTATGTCAGACTTTGGGTCACACAGTAGCCTTCATTTCCTATGTCAGACTTTGGGTCACACAGTAGCCTTCATTTCCTGTGTGAGACTTTGGGTCACACAGTAGCCTTCATTTCCTGTGTGAGACTTTGGGTCACACAGTAGCCTTAATTTCCTATGTCAGACTTTGGGTCACACAGTAGCCTTCATTTCCTATGTCAGACTTTGGGTCACACAGTAGCCTTCATTTCCTATGTCAGACTTTGGGTCACACAGTAGCCTTCATTTCCTGTGTGAGACTTTGGGTCACACAGTAGCCTTCATTTCCTATGTCAGACTTTGGGTCACACAGTAGCCTTCATTTCCTATGTCAGACTTTGGGTCACACAGTAGCCTTCATTTCCTATGTCAGACTTTGGGTCACACAGTAGCCTTCATTTCCTGTGAGACTTTGAATTGCTTAAGGTCACACAGTAAGCAAATGAAAGCTGAGGGAATCAATCCATATACCAGAGGAAGTAGCTTGATAACAGCTCAGAGCCTTAATCCGTTTTGCTATTTGCCAGAATAAAAAAGGTTGCATAGTTTCAGATCCTTCAAGGCTCTATAGACTAGACAGATGTCACCTCTCAAGTATTTGTAAGAAACAGAAAACAGTGTTTAGTGAGACAGTGCTGCAGTCTCTCTCAATAATGTTCCATTGAGTTACAAAATGTTGCAGAAGTAAGATTATATGTATTTGTAGTTGACATTTAAGCAAGCTGGATTTGGGTTTGTCACAGATAGTAATGCTCGGACCTAGAAAAGAAGGAAAAGGTGAGTTTATCAGTCAATCGAGTTTTCATAAACTCAAAATTCATATGGTCCAGACCATATGATCAAGTTTTTGAAAACTCAAAACTTTTGAATGGAGATTGCAGTACAGTGTGGATCAGAAAATTTACCCTTTTCCTCACTGTAGTGTGATCTCAGAGTTGGTATATATCATTTTCAGAGGGGTGTGCAGGGGGGGCTTGACCCCTGCAAAAATGTAAAAAAAATTTAGATTTTTCTGTTTTTTTTGTTTTTTTTTTTTATGTTTGAGTTTTTGGAAACTCAGTCATATGGTCGCGACCATATGAATTTCAAGTTTCTGAAAACTCTTGTCATCTGACATAGACCCACCATGATATGTGATTTAAATCCAGACATTCAGTAGCAAAAAGATCAAATAACACAATTATATCTTTACAAGAAAGACTATAATACAAAACTATACTTTTTCTGCATAATAGAAAAAGAAGTTGTTCATCATGCAGGACTGGCAGGAAATAGGAGTAAGTCAGAAATTAGGTTACTGGGAAGGACTATAACATGGATTTAAATGAACAAAATTACATGTAAGCTGTCACCGTCATTAAGACAATTATTATAACTAAAATTAGAATTAAAACTGGGTCTTAAAAAGACTCTCTTAAAGGGGCTAAGACAGTCATGTCCTCACAAGACAGGCCTCATTTATGGCACTGCCTAAGATGTGACATTGGCACACGTGTTCATTTGGCATAATGGTTAGCATCTTCGCCTCACAGATCGAAGGTACAGTGTTTGATTCTGACCTTGGGTCACTGCCTGGTTAATGGCTAGAGTAATAATAGTCTGCAGACTGATTTCCTAGTATTGACCTATGAACCTATACTGACAGACAGAGCCAAAGAAATGCCTTGTGTGTGCAGAGGACGATACTATGGTCATACACACCCTGTCCTTCTCCAGGACTCTGCTTTCCATTCTCTCTTCATACTCCAGTGGGTGGTCCCATCAAGACCTTTCCCTTCTCCATGCCCTCAAAAAATACCTACATAACACAGACTCCGGCAGGCTTCAAAAGAGCAGTACGGAATAAATAACAAAAAGAAGTGTCATAACATACAGTTTTAACAAAATGTTCTCTTTTTCTTTTTAATAAAAGACCTATAGAACAGGTTAATATCACTGTACACAATCCATCCAGAATACTTCAGAATACATCAAAAAAAGAAGTTAGCAGCCCTGTACTTTATCAGAAAATCTGCACCTCCAAGATTTTTGTGTACAAATCATCAAAGGTAGTAATGTCAATCCAGATAAGGTTTCATCACTGGGATTCGTAATTCCACTGTTTTTTTCTTTTGTTTTTTTCCTTGAAAATGCTAGTGACCAGGAAAATGAGACAAAATGTACTTGTAAATTCTCTGGCAGCACAGTACAAAGGTCTGAATTCCTGAATGTGATCCAGACAACCTATGTTTCACGACTGGCATGGACACTGGAGGGGGCTGCACAAAGCAGATGAAAATGAGTGGTAATTGTTCCTACTTGACTGATCCTCTTCAAATAATTCCCCTGCCATCATTACAATTAAGCAACCAACACTACCAAATAAGTCTAAGATAAAAATTAAAAATCCACATTTTCAAATGAAAAGTGCACTGGATTCCACACCAACTGAAATTAGGACCTAGTATCCAGAAATGCCCGGGTCACAGAACAGTGTGAGAAGTGCAAAGTCTGTTAGCGCTGAAAGTGGCTTTCACTGAAATTAGTTTGCAGTACTGGCACCTTCTGAAACAATCATCTTAACAGCTGTCAGGCTCCAGCCATGAGCACTGTCCAACAGAAATCATGTCAATACAGGGCAGCATTTCTACTGGGGACACTTAGGAGACTTACATTCTCAGACCTTAAAATCATGAAAATGAAATCAGAACACAGAGGAGTGTGTCTGTCACAAGACTTGGAAGATGAGAGTGAAAAGCAAGGATGGTTTAGTGAAGAGTTTCAAAGAAAGGACTATAAGAAGAGTATGTGGCATCTCTTCAAATCTATCACTGTTTACTTTTCATAACCAAATAAATGGAATGCTGCATTACATAATTACAACATATCCTTATAACAGACCATTTTTTAAATAAACTGTGAATGCCACACTACTAAGTACTGCAGTAACTCATATTGGCCCATGACTGATGGCCACAAGCCAAAGTACAGCAAAAGAATGTATGATGACAATGTTCTCAACAAATTCTAAACCCAAATGACACACAAACCTGGCATAAAGTCTGATCCACAAAAGGTACCAAGCACTCCTGCCAGTCCAAAAAGGCACAATTAAGACACCCAGAATTTCAGTCCAGGATTCTGCATCTCCATTTGATTCTAATCTAGAATGCAGTGTATACAAACAAAGACTTGTGCCATCCTCAGTTTTACATCTGCACAGAACACAAATATAGAGGGCACAATGCAGTCTAGATGTTCATCAGCTGAGGCAAGGCACAAAATCACCTTAACATCAGCCCAGTAAACAATGCGCATTCTGCACAAAACCCAATTTCAGGCAAACAAATGGTATACATTGTACATGGTTAGTACCAAACACAGGCAAACACTACCGAATCAGACATCAGCATGGAGTGTACAGTAAGCAGTTCGGTGTCACTGCAGTCAGAGATTTAGAAGTGTGCTCACTACCACTGCATCATTTTAAAACACACAATTCACAGGTGCAGGCAGGGTATACAATATACGGTTATGCAGTACCTCCTAGTACAACTCCTAACACAAAGCATGGAGTACCACCGGGAATAGCTTGTAGATACAGTGCAAGTGCACTCAGCACCTGTAAGTGCCTCCTACTTTTTAGAACACTAGTACGCTATGCCAAGGGGTACAGGTCCAGTACATGGTAAAGGATATACAGGGTTAGCAACAGCAAGTGAGGTGGCACCTGTATGAGAAGAGAATTACTTGTGTAAAGGTGCCATACTTAAAACTATGGAATGTAGAGAAACCTGTGTCTAGTTTGGGAATGAAAAAAATAGCTGTGATTTACAAGCAAGGTACAGATGGCAAATAATTAAATGAACATAGAGGAAAATCATGGGGGCAATGACTGCACGTAAAATAAATAAAATGAATACAGCCCCCACGTGCATTTAGTGCTATTATTATTTGCAAGATGATTTCAGATTGGAAAATTGGCCTACATTGTGTGTAGGCTGTTTGGATGTGGAATTTATGAGCATCCTAAGGACTTTTAAATCCTGAAATGTGGAAAGGAATTTTGGATTGCTGGTCCTGTTGCAATACTACAATCAAATTAAAACAAAGTGATATAAATTAATCCATTACATGAAATGACACTGGCAGACACTTAAGGTCATTCAGGAAAGGCCACTCACCATGTAGTAGGAAACAAATGGAAGTGTGCTTCTGTCATTCATCTCTGGTTCTGCAGTACTGTTTTCCTCTTTTGTATTAAAACTTCATAACAGACCTCACAGAAAGTTCTGGATTCTTCCTTCAAAACTGGTATCTTTAAGGCAATCAGTACAGACAGATACACAGATCTTTTCACTGCTGTCTGCATTTCATAATGGTTAAAATATTTAACCGACAGACACAAGGTACAGGGTTTTATTCTCACTTTTAAATGGAAAATGGCTTAAATGGCCTGTAAGGTCAGCTAGCTTACTACTTAACTATGAACCTTTAACACTTCAGAAAAGTTAATACAGTTCTACTCTAACAAAAATGGACTCTGACCAGAAGCTTGCAAAACACTTGTGCATCTTAGGTATATAACATGTGGCTTGTACTGATTTCAGGTGTTGTTTAAGTAAACAAATGGAACTTGATGAACAAATATAGATGTCAATTAGATGCAAGTGCAATACCAAGCATAATGAGGGCTGAGTGCACAGATGAAAACTGGGCATGAGATGACACATGAATCAAACCAGGTAAAGTAAGCAACAAATGCAATGATTCAATATACCTATGGCCACTGTAGTCAGTCTCTGAATGACCCATCCTGCTGGGAAGGTTGCAGCTTTGTTCCCAGTTTGGCTGACAAGGTGTTGCACCTGTTGAGTACAATCCACTTGAGCCCATGCTGTTGGTAGTGTACTCAGAAGGTGGTAGTTATGTGTGGTAGCATGCATGCATGCATGCATGCTTTGACAGACACTGTAGTAATAGTGGAGCTCAGAGATCTGTCATGGGAGTTAGGACTCCAAGGGGTAGAGAGGGTAGGCAGCTCCACTGGCACTGGACTAAAGCTGTCCTGCTCCCTACCACCAGACTCTCTCCATAAGAAGAATGGATGGACTGATTGGGTTTGCTGGGCAGGAGTTAATTAGTTATAGGACTCTCACTTAATTCACAGATGCCAGACTTTAACTCACAATGGAGCAACTAGGACAACTTGAGGAAGGTAAAGGAGTCATTAGGTAGGACCACCAGAGGTAGGAATTGGGTGGAGGGAGATAAAAAATTCAGTTGCAAGCTTAACTGGTACAATAATGATGAACTCAGGGAAAAACAATGAATTTGGTGAATGCAGGGCTTTTTAAAACAGGAGTTTGATAGCAGACAGCCTCCCAAGCTTGCTGTGGCTGGTACATACTCTGAACCAGAGAAATTCCACCCATCATAACACTCTCAACTCTATATGATTCCAGTTCTTGGATGATGTTTTCTCACATAGCTCTTTATTATATCTGCTTCTCACTGTATATTATTCATTGGTCAAATGGCTGATATTTGCCAATAATGTATGAAGCTGGGAAAATGGGTGCTACTTTCTTAAGTCTTGGAACATCGGGATGCCTCGAAAAGTTGCCGAAGAACATTGTGATTCTTTTATGTACCACAGCCATCTCTTACATTTCTGTTACCACTTTTCAAAATATAGTCCGGTTTGCCTTGGATAAGATAGATGAATCCTTGAAAAGAGTGTAGGATGTTAACTTTGCCACTTACATCTGGACAGGGTTTCTCTAATCCATCATAAATATAGCAGCTAAAGAATGTGCTCCTTGTCTTGCTTTTGCTGCATTAGAGTATTTTGTTTATATTTTAAGGTGCTATATCCAGTTCATAATTAAAATGTTTTCTTTTTTGTACCTTTGCAGGAAAACAGAGAAATGCTGAGGATGTTGTAATCGGCAGCCATGGTGCCAGTGCTTATTGTCTCCCAATGAGATAACTTAATGTTGTGGCTTGTTCTGCCAATTTGGCAAGTCATCTGTGGGTCTAACATCAATGTTCCCATTTTTTGTCAGCTGCACTGCTTTCTGTGCTAGGAGGCACCCACTTAATCTTTCTAGAGATCTGGTATTAATGCACCAATATGTAGAACCTCCTCAACATCGCTGATGTTACCATCCAACTTTGTTTCTTGATCTGGCTTGGTACTAGAATGCTATTTTTCATGCTCTTCAGCAGATTTGATAAAAGAAGATTTAGTAACACCTAATATCTTATTCAAATCATAGTAAATTAATCCTAGGAATTTATCTATATGGTTCAACAATTCTTTTTTTTTTTTTTTTTTTGCAGAGTCAGATTTTTTTATTTGATGGTTGTTCATCTGCGGGTTAAAGAAGTGAAAAGAGCCGAAAGGACTGATCTTTAACAAGATATGTGATTGTGAATGGTGAGTCACATCGAAATCTCATACTAATAAGCCTTAACTAGCTCACTGATTTCAGCAGTGTTACATCAGCCTTTTGTATTAGTTGCATCTTCCACCACTATAGTAACAGAATGAAAAAAGTAGCAAATGGTTTTAAGGCTGCATTCAGAATCAGTGGCTATCTTCTACAATTGTCAGTTTTAAGTAATCTGTGTTGTACCTTTAAACATACTCAATAAGCTAGTACTCTGATAGCAAATATGTTCAAATTCTAATTGATTTTTGAAAAGAAACAGTCTACAGTATAAGGCAAGTAATAAAGCATCCATAGTCAGGTTAACAATATCCTCAATAAAATGCTAACAATGTCCTCAATAAAGTGCTTAAACATTCTCAGGTCTTTGTGTGACTAATCTGATGTTAGTCCCTTTGTAATGCATTCTGACCATGATATTGTTTTCAAATTACGAATTATATCAGCTCCACCAATAGCAAAGCCAGTTTCTTAAGATCTTACAATGGAAATTGCACCAAAATAAATGTGATTCTTACTATAACAGATTTGGATGTACTCTTTATCTCCCAGTATAACCAAAGAGGATATTATGGGTAACTTCTATAAAGTTATTAACATTGCATTCAAAATGTATCATAGTTTATGACAAATAAACTGGAAATCTTCAATGTGAACACTTGTGACGGAGCTACAGAATCAAAAGATATATAATAGGAAGCGGAGGTACTACCTGCTCTCCAGAAAGAAAGGCAACCTGCAGCTCAAGTCAATGTTAATTAAAATCCAAAAGCTGCTAACAAAAATTATCATAGCATCAACAAGTTATGAAAATAATGTAGTATCAAAGGTTAACTACAGCAGGAAAAATCAGAAGTACTAAATTGTGACCATTAACAACATGCAGCCCCGAGAGCGATGCAAATATCATCCTATAAAGTAATTTTTTTTTTATTAATGTTACAGTCAAGAGGAATTCACAGAAACCTCATATCCATATAGGAAACAAAACAACCTCACACCAAAGAAGACACAGTCATATCAGCAGTGAGTGAAACTAAAAAAAATTAGCTCCTTGGGACTAGGAAATATCCCAGGTGGTCTATTTAAAAAAAATTAAGCTCATTCGTGTTGAACTCCTATCAGTACTACTCAGTAAGCTCATGTACATGGGATGTGATGTGACACCAGGCAAAAGGAGGTAACATGGGTTTTCATGGCCAAAGTTAGGCTTACCTTAGCCACGATAACTAAAAGCCAGTTAGCACGATACATATTCTCTGCAAAGTCATGGAGAGAACTGTTGTGGATAAACTGCAAAAAGATACAGATGATTTTCTTCCCTTCACTAGAGTCAACATATTTTCATCAAGCATAGATCTTGTATTATAAATTTAGTTGTTTTCTTCTGTAGATGTAACAGTGGTCATGGATCTTGGCCTGTATATGTGGGGTGGAATTCATAAAGAATTCACAGTTGTAGAGTGCAGGCATGGACAAGCACCATTGCATGAAACAAGAAACAGTAGTTAGAGATGTATATATAGCCAGACAGACTGTGCTGTGAAGCAAGCACCTCTATTCCACTCAGAAACAATGAGCAGTGCTACAGTGGAGCAACTGCAACAAGGTATGCATCTCTCATATTATCCTGAAAAGCAAAGCAAATTTGCTCTTGGGAGTAAAAGTATGTATTAGTAGCATGCCTGCTGCTGGTGGTTTCATGCTAACTATGTTTAGGGTTTAGAAGTGTAGTAAAAAAATAAAAAATGCATAGTCATGGTAATGTTCTCTCTACCATCAAGCACTGCAAAGTATGTCAAGTACATTTTTGATTAAATATTCTGTGTGGCCATACAGACAGTAGTCAGCAGCAAAATGGGGAGGAAATAGGTGCATAGGATAGAATGAAAGGGTGGAAATAAGCAAGCACATGGAAATACACAAAGACAGGATAGTGAAAAGGTATGGGATAAGGAATAAAAAAAAAAAACTAGGCATGGAAAGAGGATGCAGCATAGGTGGGGGCAGACACATATATATACGTATGATTGTCTTTATGATTGTCTTTATGAAGCTCTTGCGTATGATTGCATATGATTTGTAACATTGTATAATTGTCTTTATGGAGCTTTTCACCCCAGGACTCCATTGAAAATGGGCTCTTATTGGCCCAATGGACTATCCTGGTAAACAAAATGCAAAATAAAATAAATAATCATGAAACAGTAGAGACAAATATGGCCACTTGTTCTCACACAAGCCTGGGATAAAAATAGGCAGAAGCCGACATGCAGATGGCAGATGAATGATGATGTTTAGAATATGCACTATTGGGTAAGAAAAAGATTGTACCATGCAAAGGATATCGTGGAATTATAGCTGTCTGAGGCTGCCAAGGCAGACCAGAAGGCAATCTTCAGAGACATCTGACCAGTAGATGCCACCACCTAGCCAGTGCAGAGGCTGGTTGACCATATGGGAGTCCCACTGCTGGAGTCTGGTGCTTCAGCAAATCTACAATTTGATTCAGGAGGGACTCAGTACAGCCAAGTCAGTCTACAACCTGACACTCCACCACTCCTTTAGCCAGCTTCTGCAGTGCCCCAGGAGAGAAAACAAGGCTGCTATAAGAGGAGGGTCTTCCTCACTCCCTGCCAATGCAGCCTCATCCCTAGAAGTGGACCAGGCATATTTCACAGCAGGCTACAGTGAAGGTTCCTGAGCTTCATCCTCTTTCTCATCAGGAGGAATAGCAAGATAGAGACAAAATGGGAAGTTTTATCATAAGTTAAGTATCTGCTGAACATATAGAAAAAATGTTAACAGATGTCAGTCCTACACACTGTACTATGCTGGCAGTCTTTGCTGTCACGTGTAGCACCCTGCCAGATTAAGGTGGCATTCTTCCCAAGATAAAAGCTAAAGGCATACACCGTATAATTACCCAAGAGGTTCTTATGCAAGATATCTGTCTAATGAAAGGGAAAAAAGCAATAAAAAGAACACTACACATCTCATCTGCTTCCCATTACTGCAACTGCTCAGGGTTGTGATACCTTAAGTCACTGTATCTATGTCTACAGTGTTCTGCAGTCTCTGACATGCCTTTGATGTCCTGTGAACTGGTAAGCAGGTTGTTGCTGGCATCTCTTATGAAGGGTACATGACTATTTTCTTTACCTTTCTGTCTTTGCTTTGCAAACTGATGTGCTTTTTGTGTGCCATCTACTGAGTCACTTTCCAGAAGCATTGTTATTGCAACTCCTCTCTTAGCTTCTTTGTTATCCAACCAGTATTCCTTCCTAGCCTGGTCCATCTTTTCTATTTCCAACTTTTTCCTGCACTCCTTCTTGCTTTTATGACTTCCTGGACTTCTGCATTCCATCACCAACTTCCCTTATGTACCTTATTTCCATACCTAACTTGGCCATATATCTGTTCTGTAATCCTCACACATGCTGTTTTGAGGTACTGCCATTCCTCTTCATCTCCACCTATTTCCTCTTCTTCCTGATCTGCTAGAGCCCTACCCTGCTCTTCCTTTCCTATGTACCTGTCCTCACCTCCAACCTAACTTCATCCAATATCTCTGTAGGGGACATTTTAGCTCACCTTTACGCTTAGTTTGAAATACTACCCTCACCTACTACGTATCCCTGAAGTCTCTCCCTCTCTTTCCTAAGACTATCCCTGTTTCCCTTTATTAACAGTAACTCTTCTACCTCCCCTATAAAATGATCGTATCCTGAACTACATCTAATCTATCTCTTGACACCTTCCATTCTTTCCCTCACCTCCCTCACATTTTCTTTTCCTTCCTTACAATATGTCTTTAAATTACATTTTTCTATGAATATTATGCTAAGCAAATCGCACAGTAAGTGATTTTGTCAACAGTATTGTGTTCTTCTCTTCACATAGCTTATCATTTAGTCCTACTTAATAAGTAATCTCTCAAAAAACAAAAAAACTTTTACATTACTGCTGTTGGAATTTTATAACTGTTACTATTTTTTTGTCTTACTTTTTTAAACAATGTATTAACAATTTGGAGCTTTTCTCCCCGGGCCTCTACTGAAAATGGACATATATCCAGCTAGACTAGCCCGGTCAACAAATGTAAAATAAATAAATTAATTAATTAATTAAACTGTTTGCTTTCTCTCCAGTCAACTTCCAGGTCTTCAGTCTGGTCTCTGTTGACCTTAGAGTTTCCTCTGAACACTGCTTACAGCTGATTGTAGCAACCAGTGGTTTATGCTTTAGGCTGACTGTTTCACTGGGGATGACTTTGCAATCACTGATTCTACTCCACTGCCCTTTCCTATGAGGAAGTCTATCTGTGTTGCATGTTGACAAGTCTTGTATGTGATCTTGTGACTGTCTCTCTTGCTGAATTATATGTTGGTCAACATCAAGCCATTTGCCAGACAGAACTGTAGAATGGCCTCTCATTCTTTTTTCAGCCATGTGGACCCTGGAAGTCCTCATATCCTGTTTTGTCTGTCCATATATGTGCATTCAGGTTACCCATTATCAACACCAATTCATGTTACCCTGTTTTATATAGCCGATCCTGCAACTAATGTCTGAATGCACTCTTTTCCTCACCATCACAACCCAGCTGTGTGGTACAGGATGCCAATATGAATACTGCCCTATCATTGCACTGGAATCTGATAGCCATGAGTCTGTCACTAATTCTGATGACATCCCTCACTGTCTTCTGAAGCCTGTCTCTCACCATATTTCTCACTCCATTTCTAGTCTATTTTTCTCCTGAGTAGTAGAGTCTGGATCTCAAACCAAGTGGCTTTGCTATACTGCCATTCCATCTTGTCTCCTGAATACACAGGCTATCCAACCTCTTTCTCAACATCATGCTCATCCACTTCCAATCTCCATCCTGTCAGTGAACCTACATTGAGTGATGCAATTCTTAGTTCATATTTGGCAGGTTGATTGGTTTTACATCCAGCTTTTGCTAAACAGAGCTATCCCAGGTAGCTGAGTAACTGGAAACCGACCAGCCAGTACCTTATTGACCCAAGGGCTGCTAGGCTTTATAGCAGGCATGCACTGGCCAACAGGTGCACATACATCCCTCCCACTGTTAGGTTGTGTCCTCAACCCACTTATTACTGGCAAATACTCATGCCCATTTGGCAACATTAATCAACATGACCAATTTACCTACAGCTATACTTTACACCATTGAGGGGCTATGCTTGCCTTAGTGTGCAATCTGTGATCCATGCTCTCCTATCTTGAGAATAATGCACACCACAGTACATGCCCAAAGTGGTATGTATATACAACTCTTCACCCTATAGGACACCATCTAGAGTCAGTGCTGTTGCCCACAGTTCCATTCTTGGGTGAGTTTGAGATGGAAACACTCAGCAAGTTTTTGGGGGTGGGAAGAACCTGACAGAGATGCAGGGAGAACATGCAAACTCCATACAGACATTGTCTGGAGGTGCAGGAACAAACCTCGTGCCTTGTGCATGGGAAGCATAGACCTTAACTATTATGCCAGCAGATGTCTCTCTCTCTCTTTTTCTCTCGATATAATATAAAGGTACTCTGTGTCCATTTTTGATTTTTCCCATCCTGTACCCTGTCCTTTTAACCCCATGTCACTTATGTAAATTTTATTTTAAAAGCTCCACCATGTCTTATATTTTCTTTTCATACTAGTGAACACTTCAAGATCATATTATGAAGTCTTCCCCTTAGACTGATAAAACTTCAGTTTCCCTCTCTTTGATATATTTGCAATAACAAGGTGCACAGTGCAACATGTATAGTATTAACACCCTTTTTAGCTTACTTTTAAAATCTGCAGCATCTATACTGAGACTACTGACAACTGGAGAGCCTGCAAACCTCTTGTCAAGAACCATTTTGTGATTAGTGCTGCTGTTTTGCTCCAGGTGAAAGGAGAAGTAGGGGGTCACTGATTCCTAGCCTTCCTAGAGGAACAATGACCAATGCTGAAAGTGCAAGCTGATTCTCAGGTGCTAACTTTCAATTGGTACTACTGTTCTGCATATCCTAGGTTCATAGGTTAGTAGTAGGCTAAGTGTCCTTGGGGGCCATTTTAAGCCTAGCCAATTATCCCATGTAAGAATCAAAGCCTGCACCTTGTGTTTGTAAGGTAAACAACTTAACCATTATGCCAACACCCTCTTTGCAAAAGAAGAAGAGCAACATTTCTAATCCGTAATCACAACATAATTTAACTATTTAACAAAGCCACTAATACACCTCTTCAAATACTCAATGTTTGACGTCTACTGTATGCATAAGTATGTTTCATACTTTAATAGTTCCCTTTATTTTATATAAATGTAATCTAATTAGTAAATGTATCTTCAGCTATTATTATATATATTACTTAATATCTGTTTATGTATATTACTGAATGCCTGTTTAAAACGTTTGTAAAATGAGGGAGCTTTTCTCCCCAGCCCTCCACTGAAAAGGGGTTTTGACTAAACCCATTCAGATAAACCAGATAAGGAAAAGTAAAATAAATAAAAAATAAACTATTTCCTTACCATTTCTCATTGAAAGTATAAGTGACTTCCAACATTGGTCTGGTTACTGTTTGGTGGCACCCTTAAATTACAAATTTCAGACCATCACACAGCTCAGTGCTCTTTTCTGGTGAGCTACTGAAGACACTATCCAATTTATCTATCAACAGAAGAGTACTATTAAGGACCCCTTCAACATCTGGAATGAGGCAAATGGTCACTGGAAAGCCTATAACTAGCCTCTCAGGAGCCAGCTTGGGAAACAGGCTACTGTTTTACTCCTGCTTAGGAAACAAACAGAAGGACATTGATTCCTAGCTGTGCTTAGTTGATGTGAAACCAGCACTGACTGTGTCCAGGAGAACCTATGCATATTTGTTAGGGTGCCAATTATTTCATTACAAAGATTGCATGATACCATACTGCGATTTATAGAGGTCCATGTCAGTTGAAATAAAACTGCCTAACTTACATTGCAAATTATAGGTCCTCCATACACCTCTAATAAGTTAGTTATTTATTTATGTATTTATGCATTTATATTTCTTTACTGAGGTAGTGCACTGATCAATATTAACTGATTTCAGGATCAGCCCAGGTGAAAAACAAAACATTTCACAAATAAAAAATACTGAAATGTAACCAATAACAGAATAGTTTAGTCTAATTACATAAAAATCTGTCTATCTACATTCCAGTGAACAAGCATAGTGTAATGTACAATCAAGGAGAATGTAATGTACAATATATACATTAGTTAAAGTGAGTCAATCTTCAGTAAATATTGAGAGAGGAGAAGATACTTGGAAAGGAAATACGTTAGGTGATATGCCCTGTGCTGAAGCAGGAGTATTTGGGCTTGGATGCTGAAGTACTTTTTAAGTTGCATTCTGAATTTCGAATAAGTGTTGGTTTCCTTAATGTCGATGGATTGAGCTTGCCAAATGGTAGGTGCCTGAGAGGAGAAAGCATGTGCAGATTGTGGAGTTTGATTCTAGGGATAATAAGAGTTGGTGTGGCTTGTGAGTAGTGTCTCGGGTTGCATGAGGAGGTTTTTTCATGAAGTCTAACTGCAAGGAGAGTAAGCATGTGGAGTTGGAGCTGTAGACCATTTTAGAGGTGGAATCCTAAAAGTAGGTTAGAACTTTGTTTTATGGGTAGCCATTTGGCTTTTTTCTTGGATGATACAATGATTCTCACAGAGAGGTGAGTTTGCAATAAATCAGCATATGCTGTTAGAGATAGTCTGGAGTGTGGCAATGTTTTTCTTGGAGGCAGATGCAAAAACTGGAAGAAATGAGTGCTCCTTTGCCAATGGCTACTCTTGCTGGTTGGGTTTTTGTCCCAGATGAGGAGGGAGTTTATTGTGGCTCTTGCTTTATCTAAAGAAATGGAAGTTTAGTGATTGATCAAGCTATAGTCCTAGGTATTTGGAGGTGGAGGTTGTCTCTATGGAATGGTTGTGTAGGTCAAAAATAATTTAGAGTCAGGTGCTTAATGAATTTTCTGTAGAGTTCCAAAAAGTATAGTTTTGTTCTTGGTGGGGGTTGAGAAGTAGCTTATGTAGTTTTTAATACACAAACAGGGTCTAAAGGTGGAGGTGTCTCGTTTTACATAAAAAATAAATATACATCAAAAATAAATATACATCAATATTGGTCAAACAGGAAAATGCCTTGAGCTTTTCCATGTTCTAATTACCATAGGCAAAATCCAGTACCACTTCCTGGCAAGCTATAGATCTCCCTCTATGACCCAAGAAACCCATACTATGTATTTAAACCTATTGGAAACACTCACCATCCAACCTAGTAGCATATTCATGGGTGACTTTAATTATCCCGCTATTAAGTGGGAATCATATACAACACAAACATAAAGGCACAGAGATTCCTGGATTTTGTACACACAAACTCTCTGGACCAGATTGTTAAAACACCAACCAAGGGTGTAACCATAATGGATCTAGTCCTCACTGGTATGGAAGAATGCTACTCACACCCTAGTGTAATGTCTTCTCTGGTAAGGTCAGACCTCAAAATGGTCTCCTTTAAAATAAAAATAAAACCTGGAACCCCAGCTAACTCTGGAATATTCAGGAACTACTCTAAGGCTAACTTCCTACTATTAAGTGATAACCTGGCAAAGATTCAAGACCCCCATAAACCCTGAGAGCACTGCTGCCTATGTGGAACTGTTCAAAGAAACCCTATACAAGCATGTTTATAGCTGCATAGAGGTAGTTGTAACCACCAAGAAGAAGTACAGAACAAGCCACTCTGGGGATCTATAAGTGAGTAGAGGTTGCCTCCTAGTAGCTTATATGATACTGAGAAAAGAGACAAAGCTGTGAGATGGTCTGCCTAGTTTTATGATTTAGACCCTTAATTTTTTTCAGTCAAAAAGTATTGTGGTCATTCCAGTTGTGACAAGTATTTGGACAAGTATATACAGAAAAGGGCATTATATTTAATGACTGGCCTAATGGAAGCTGAACACAGTGGAATAATTGCATCCCTGGACTTGGATACCATACTTTTAGGTATAAGTTGTGCAATGAAAAAGGACTTCTTTACAATAGTGGATATGTTGTGAGCAAAGGGCAGTGTGTTGTCAACATAAGTTTCCAGATCCTGGACTACGGGATCAACTTTCAGAGGTGTATTGTCAGTGTAATAATTGAAGGGAAATCATGATTGCCAAAAGATTCTATTTTATATTTCTTGTCATTTATGGAATCAATGGAAATGCAATTGCACTCCACTTACCTAACTTGCTTAATACATAAATACTTTATAACACACAAAGTTTGTTCTTCCTTACACACTATTGATTAACCCTATGTACTGCCTTCATGCTAATGCTACCTCTATACCACTCTCAGAGGATTTTAAACCTCTGTATTAATTTAACTCATGCTAATACTCGTGCATAAAGAACTCATCCATGCTAATCTTACTTCTATATCATTCTCATATGATTTAAACCTCTGTGTTAATTTAACCTTGTACTACTACTAAACATGTAAATATGCTTTACATCCTTCTCCAAGCTGCTGTTTAACTTTTGTTTAGTTTTTGCTATTTTGCATGTGAAATTTGCTTAGTTTGTTTCTGTTTCCACTATGTATTGTACTTCATATTATGGAGCTTGTACTATGTATTATTGGAGCTTTTCTCCCCGGGCCTCCACTGAAAATGGGCTCTTTGAGCCCAGTGGACCTCCCCGGACATCAAACTGGAAAGAAATAAAATAAATAAATAATAAATTTAGTTTTATTCCATAGTTTTGACACCAGCTATGCATTTTTAAAGGCTCTCTTGGAGGATCATGGTGTCTTCAGGGTCTTTTATAATGGCACCAAGTTGTAGTCATCTGCAGACATGGTCAGTCATAAACCCTTAACATTTGCTTTGACCTCCAAGAAGTAAATGCTAAAGAGGATTGGCCAAAGGGCTAAACCCTGGGGTATACCACCAGAGACAGGTGTTTTGGAGAAGATAGCATTGCTCACCCTAATTTCTTGGGTTCTATTTGTGAGCCAATTTACTATCAAACAAGTTACACAGGAATTTATATTTAACTGGGAGAGTTTATATACAATACCCAAATGTGAGATGGTGTCAGACTTATTTACAATGTCCAGATATACAGTACAAACTGATTTGCCCTCATCCATTGGTTCACCAACCTTCTTAAAGGAGTCAGACAGGTTTAGTAGGCATGATCTGCCCTTAATGAATATGAATTGGCTTGCGTTGAGAGTTTGTAGGTTGCCTATGTCCTTATTTATTGATTCCATAATGACACTTTCTATAGCTTTACAGATTGGGCTAGTCCAGCTTGTGGATCTATAATTATCTGGATCTGTCCATGTCTAAAAGCATCCTTCATTCATCTGGTATGAAGCTTGTTTGAATGCTGATATTGTATAGCCTCTGTAGGTGGTCTGACACGTCCTGTTTCATGTTGACCAATAACCAGCCCAGTATGTTACCTGGCCCCATGGAATTAATGTTCTTGGCCTTGGATAGTAGCTTGAGAACTTAATTTTGGGAAATTTGAGGCACAGGTATAGATGCACGTATGTGATCTGGAAATAAAGGAGGAGAAAGGGGGATAAAGTTTGAGCTAAATTTGTCTACTAGTAGACTGGCTTTGGCATCTGGTTTCAACTATGTGATATCATTTACCACTAGCTCTCTGCAGTGCTTTGCATTGTTTCTGATGTATCTGGCATAGTTAAAGAAGGCTTTGCGGTTATCCTTTGCCTTGGTGGTTGTTTTAACTAATATCTGACTTTGGTTGATTTGCTCAGGGCCCAGAGTTCCCTGCTGAGTTTAGCAAGAGCATTTTTAGCATCTTCAGAGTTAGAATTATTTTTGAATGTAATTATTTTCTCCTTTCATTATGGAGCCTGTTTATACGTGTGTTCCACTGCAGGATCATAGTATTATAGGAGATTACTAGGCTATTGACATGGAGGTCATTTTAAGCCTAGCAGTTTCATCCCAATGTAATACCATGAAAATGCTAGTCAGTACCTAAGATACAATTTAGTGATGACTGCCCACGTTCAGGAGGGTTGTGGGTGCTATCCCCAGTAAGAATTTACAGTGCCCCATTCACTCGTCCAGGTTCCTCTTGAACAGTGTCATAGAGGTGCTCTGTTTCACATGAATTAGTAGCCTGTTCCAAAGAAGCAGTAGTCTCTGGGAGAGGAATCTTTCCCTCCAGCATGTCCTAGTTAAGTCACAGGCCATATTTAGGGCCCTGGAACAAGTAGGCCTAGTCCCATTTGATTTACTGATATGCAGCAAGTTTATTAGGTTTGAGTCTTGGATTGCTCTGTACGCCAGGCATAAGTATCCCCTAAGAAGTCTCTGTGACATGGTCTATACACACAGAAAACACAGAGGGTTTATTCCTGAATTTGGCATTGTATTTACTTTGGAGGGTGACAGATGCATCTATGCAGCTATTTGCATGTCCACAGAACTTGCTGGTAAAGGATTTCCCATAAGCAGTGAGATTGTTAGATTGGAGGGGAGTTTGAATTTAGTTAGGTCATCATGTGTGAGTCCCTGAGTGACAGGGGTTTGCTACATGGGGGCCTAGGAGGCCTAGTCAGAGAGCATTTTTAAAAACCTCTCCATATGGTGGTTGCATATTATGGTGCTGCTTACTGACATCCTTATTTTGTTTCCTATTCCCAATGGCAATAGAATGCTAACATTTTTTAAATTTTAAAGGAACACTCAGTTTAGTAAATGTATAGCATCTGTTTGAGGAAAAATATATTACTAGACTGTGGCAGTAAAAAGAAAAAGTTTGAAATGAATAATGATGTAAGATTTTTGCACAATTAACCAGAAAGATAAAACAAAGCCAAACTGGTGAAGAGAGAATATATAAAAAGGTCAGTAGGCATGTGTCTTTTTATAAGAATCATAAGGCATGCAAATGAAGTATTAATCATAGGACTGTGTGATTAACCACATTACCGGATCACAGCATTTAACTCTCTGTGCTTGCCGGGTAACAGACACGTACATTCATATTCCACAGCTCCTCCAATACCTCTTCTTCACAATGCCTTTGTTAGTCCAAATTTCTTCTCCAACCCTATAATCACTTTCTTAGGAAGGAGCCCTTTATATATTTTACAATGCAAGATATATAAAAATAGAAAGCTAGGACCTGTGCCACATTCTTTACTTATTCCAAAACCTCTCTATTAAATGCTGCACAGATTAAAGCAGGCATTATTCACTTTCTTCCTCATATATAACTGAAAAACCTCTTATCTGCTTTTAATATCTTGAGCTATTTTCCTCTCATCACCCTTGCTGCCTTAAATTATTTGATTCATTCTATATGCATTCAATGAAATCATTCTGGCATTTTCATACAGAACTGTTACAGCGTTCTTCCATTTTAATTTCCTTCTTTCTTCCCTTGCTAAAACTGAAGAACAGTACAATATTCATCACAAAGATGTCAATATTTCTGAAGACACATTTCATACACACTGAAATATAGCATATAATTGAATCCATTTTTCAAAGTGAATTTTCTCTCATTTCTTCTTACTTTTTAGGCTCTGCAATCCTCAGAAAAAGTACACATTGTGTTTTTATAACAATGCCAGGATATCCCCCATCTGTTATGGACAATTGCTTACACTTATTACTTGTTTCCATAATTATGCATTACTCCTAAATATAAATGCCTTGGCCCAGTCTTTATTTATTTTGTCTGTTCAGGTAACACAGCATCTTGTGCTGAACTGCACAGATGACACTCCATTCATGAATCTGTGTGAAAATACATAACATGCCCTTTATTACATACAGGCCTTTTTGTATCATTCCCAGCTCAGTTTTTTGACATTAATATTTTGCATATTTTCCTTTTTTGCATTTATAAGCCTCATAACAGTTTTAATATATGATGAGAAAGAAGCAGATCAGGTCTGTCATTCCCATATTCTCTATAAAAATGTATCTCTTCTCCAATATATTTGATCTTGTCTCATGTCATGGAAATGTTTATTTTTATTTGTCTTTCAAGATATATCGTCTTAACTGGAAGAGATGATAACTAAAATGTATCTGTCTGTGTGAATGTAGCTCTATCTATTACTGCATGCTATCTTTCTTATTCTATTTCTAGTCCAAAAGAAAAGTTTGATAATTTATTGTCCCTTTCTTTAATTGGTTCTTTAACTGGCTCAGAGTTAAGGTTTCCACAGGTGTGTGTCCTGCTTTATAGACCTGACTTTTTTTCTGATCAATAAGACAATGTAAGATATATAAAAAATGGAAAGCTAGGACCTGTGCCACATTCTTTACTTGTTCTCTATTAAATACCACACAGATTTGACTTGCCTTTACTTCTGATCAGTGTCAGTCATAGTAATCAGGGACCTAAGTAAATCCATCTATTTTAACCCATTCATGTGTGGCAGGCAATAAAGTGGAAAGGTGATTTCCTGATTCCTGATTCATAATGTTTTTGCATCTGAACCAACAATATATATGTGATGGTAAATTAATCTTCTCCATATCCACAATCTGTATTTACATATAAAATATTTTCTCTCTTCTCATTTCAATATTCTCTTGACATGCCTTGTTTCTTACTGTGCACTTTATGCATCTCTTTGGTTATGGGTTTTGGATTTATAACAGTGTAATTCACAAACAGACTTTGTCGGCTGGCCTGATGGCTATGGTGTCATCATCACACGATGTTTTCAATGCCTAGCTTATATATGCCAACCCCACATCCTCTGTTGGAAGCCTTTGTTAAGCTTATTGAAAATGATTTTCATGAAGCGTTTAATAATAACAGAGGTAGCTATAGTAATAACTTAACTTCTGTTGAGAAACTGGCATTGAAAACACTGTGTTATGATGACACCATAGCCATCAGGACAGCCGACAAAGGCGGCTCCATTGTAGTTATGGATAGGCATGACTACTTTCGATCTATGAAAGAGATGTTCGGTGACAGTGAACATTATAATGTTGTTACTAAAAATTATATACATTTTCTTAAACTGAGAATAGACAATATATTAATGGAATGCTTGAATGATAAGAAAATCAATTATGAACTGTATAATTATTTTTTGGTCAATGAGCCCCTGATCCCTGTTATACAGGGTTTGCCTAAAGTCCACAAGGATAGCCTTAAACCAGCAATGAGGCCAACTGTGGCTGGTCGGGGTTGGGTTACCGAACCCTTCTCCATTTTGGTAGAGAAACATTTGCATCCCATTCTGGATAAGAATCAAATAGTGCTCAAGGATTCCAAACAGTCCCTTCGGAACCTGTTTGGCTTCATTAAGACACAGCCCCTTAGTAGGGGGTATTTTCTAGTGATGATGGATGTATAACTGCACTGGGCTGACATATGTTGAGAGGTATCATAATAAGTACAGCAGTTATGACCAAGCCCTACTTGAGTTATTACAACTCAGTATGAGATTAGTCCTTGAGAACAACTTTTTGTGTTTGATAGAATCTACTACCAACAAAGGGATGGCGTAGTGATAGGCACATCCAGTGCAGCAGCTATGCCAACATGGTTATGGCATGCTGGGAGGAGGAATGTCTTTTTCCCACCACTATCTTTCAACGGTATTTTACATTTTACCATATATTTGTAGATGATTTGTTTTTTATTTGGACAGGTGGGAATGAGGACCTGATTGAGTTCCATCATGACCTGAATCTGACCACCAACCTTTTGAAGTTTTCCTTGATATATTCAGAGACATGGATTGAATTCCTAGATATACCTATAAACAGACAAGCAGATGAGTCATTGTGCACAGGCATTTATAGAAAGCTGTGTTATAGGAACTCTTTGCTCCACAGACGCAATATGCATCCTCCTCATGTGTTTAGAAACATAGTGAAGGGACAGAGGCTTCAAGACTCTAGATTAAATGGGGCAGAAGAAGGTTCCAATCTGGAACTTACTCAGCTAAGGTGTAGGCTAAGGGATAGAGGTTAAAAGGAAGGAGAGGTTGATGCGGTACTAACCACCATTCCCCCCTTTAGGGCCAATATAACAAAACCCTATTTTTCTGAACAGGATGGGGACAATGCAGATCCATTACCTGTTGTACCTGCCAGCATTTCTGTTCCACTTAGCTATACCACAGATTCCAGAATGACTATGAACATCATTAGGAAACACTGGGACTTGTTAAGCACTGACCCCAGTATCAAAAGAATAGTAGGTGACACACCTAGATTCCTTTACAAGAACAAGAAGAACTTGAAGATGTTGTGCTATCTGGGCAGTTACAAGCATGATGTGAGTGGGACTAAAGGGAATATGACACCCTGTAGTAATTGCAACTTTTGCAGTTTCATAGACAGAAGTGGATGCTTTGACCACCCTGACACTGGTTATAGATTTAGTTTTAGGAAAGGGGCTACCTGTATGACTACACATGTCATCTATCTTGCTTATTGCATGCTCTGCAAAGCATTTTATGTTGGGAAAACTGAAAGAACCTTGAGGGATAGAATTAGACAGCACTTATATAGCATACGCTGTGCCTCTACCACCAATGCCCCCTCTAAACATGTGATCAATACTAACAACAGACACACCTTCAGGTTCATGGTTACTGACAGAATTTATCCCAGAATTAGAGGGGGTGACATCAGGAATCTAACCAAAACCAGGGAGGTTAAATGGATGATAAGACTGAGAGCTGATCAGGGTAGTGGGCTTAACGAGAATGTCCCACTTAGACACATTCTGAAGGGACATAGTCTTAGGAGTTAAAAGACTTTTTTATATTTTTTGCTTATTTTTGTTTTTATATTTTTGTCTCTGTTTGTTTTATGACATTGATGTTTCTCTGCATGTTGAATTTCTCTTTGTATACATTTTTTCTCCATGCAGTTTCTGCAGATATGTATACAATTTTACACAAGCTGTGGTTTTATTATGTCTTTCTCATTTAACTGTGACCCTTAGCATGTGATTGGTTGCTTAGTAATTGGATTGTCTATAAGTAAAGGTTGCTCTTCTCTTTGTGTATATGGTCTGATGAAGCAAAAGTGAAACAGCTTACCTATTTTATTTGTTTGGTAATAAAACAAGTTTTTATCTTTAGCTAGTGTGTTATTCCATTGATCGTTTTGGTTACAGGTTTTAGTTTAATTTCAAAGGATACTGCTTTATGGCCTGACCTGATAAGCGAGGATATTACACATGAGTGTGTACAAAGTTCCCTCTTTTTGTGAGGATCAGGTCAATGATGTTGGTACCCCTAGTGGGTGTAGAGATTAGCTAATCCAGAGCATTTGTGTTGACAAAGTCCAGGAAACTCTAGGCCTGCATATTGGAAGTTGTATATATTTCCTAGTCAATAGTGCAGTAGCAGAAGTCACCAAGGAACATAATGTTGGGTTCAATACAGAGTGATTTATTTAGGTACATGGTATTTGTGTCCTGGGTCATGGAGGTCAACCCATAGCTTGCATTAACATGGCATAGCACTTATGGTGATTTGGACATGGAGAGGCTCAAGTGCATCATACTACTTGACATGTCTTAAGGTGTGACTATTTTTGATAAATATTGAGACACATTCACCTTTTGACCCTTTCTGTGCAGTACATAAACTAAAAGTGTGGAAGACATTATACCCTTGCATTGCCGAAGTGCTCTCATTGGCTTCAAACCATGCCTCCATAACTACATGTGCATCTACATTTTCCAGTGTGTGGAGAGCTTGCAGGGAGCAGAGTTTTTTAACTATTGACATTAAGCAGTAATACTTTAAGATTATCCTGGATTGGTTTTGATGTGCTGGAAGGTTTATCAGTTGGCATTCCCTAAAAAAAGGCATGATGGGGGTGGACAAAGTTTTAACCGATATTCAAAAGCCAATTATTAAAGTCAGTTATCTTCTGCTCATATTGTGGCATCATCATTGTTTGCTCAATGCTAGATTCATACCAGTGTGAGACATGATGGAGCTGACAGACTACTTGTCCAAAAGGTACATTTCAGATAATTTACTTGTAGTTTAGTGACCCGAGTTCATGTGTGATCTGACAGATCCTGGTCCCTGATAGTGATTGGAACATCTGTGTGTCTCACAATGGAATTACCTATGAGTAGAAAATTTTTTGAGTGGAGTTTTGCCTTATGGGCTTATGAGCTGAGACACCCTGAGTTGAAACTATATGTGTCGTTGTGGATGTTGCTTTGGAGGAATGTTTGTGTGGTTGATGTTGTTATGAATGCTTCTAGGAAGCTTTTGAGGTCTGGGTAGGTTACTTTTAAGATTCACAGCATACATGAGTCTATGTGCTCTGTTATTAGTGTGGATGGTAGGTATGATGTGGTGTAGTGTATTTCTGATAACTTCATTAGTAATTGTAGTGGCTGCTCTATATGAGAGCCTTGTCTATAGCAATAACGTATAATTACATTATTAACACACTGTATCTGACTACTTAAAAAATAGATGGTTGTCAGTAATCATGTGACAGTTGCTGCATTGTCTCAGGATGCACATTTCCACTAAGCTGTCTACAGAGACAGGAGAAAAATGCTTATCCACGGTTTCAGATGTGAATTTCAAGGGGAGTTGTACTTGGGGTCTACAATAGATTTGCTTGGGTCCCATTTAAATGAAACTACAAAGACTGTTGGAGCAATGCTCCTCTGTGCGCAAATCACAGCAACTGGGTAATATAGGGGTTTACAACAAGTTTGATTAGGTGTTATTTGGCTAACAACTACAGTCTGCTTCTATACAGGTGACTGCTATCCTCCACTGCACAATGAGCAGTGTCATACAAAAGCGCTGACTTTATACTAGCACAGAAAATCAACAAACAAGCAAAACAGAACACTAGCCAATCACAGCACACTCTAAGGTTTCCTCACTGATTCCTATGCTTAGAAGGAGACCAGGCTTCTGTCTACTTGCACTAGAAAGCAAACCTATCCTTTACAACTGTAAAATCACTAAAAATCACCCACAGTACAGGAACTCAGCAATTACAACAGTAAAATGCCAACAAACAGAATTAAATGTATAAGCACAAAAACCCAGCAGCTAATACAGTGAAATTACAACAGTACTATAAAGTATGAAGTAGTCCAGAAACTCAGTAAATAATGCAGAAATGTAACAGCAACCCTTTGAAGTAACAAGAAAAAGTGTGTTTCAGCAAAGTGGAGAATTTATCTACAAAGATTTTATATAGAATAACTTGAGAGGTCAACTTTGGGATGTGTTTGTGATTTTTCATCCATTAAACTAGGTAGTATTTGAAGGAGGTTAGGGAGCTACTTTGTTTAATATGGAAGGGAGGTATTTCCCAAAGGAAATGAATTATTTGGGAGCATTACCTATCCCACCAGCAAGTTCTGTTTCTTCTCAAATGGAAGTTTGGGTCTCTAATATGGGTGTCTGTAATGATACCTGTTTTGTGAATGTGTAAAAGATCACACAAGACAGGACCATTGAGGCCTTGTAAGCCAGGCAGAGATAACCTTTAGGAGTCTACATAAAACTGAAAATAAAGACAGAGCTTTAAGGCATTCTACAGAGCCTCTGACTTTCTAAGTGAAGAAGCATTTCAGTCTTTCAGGGTGGATCATGTGTTTGGACAGGTATGTGAATACGTCTTATATTCCGTGATGGGTCTCATAAGGGAAGAGTACAGATGGATGATAACATAGTACACTTTTTCACACTGATTCTTAGACCATGGCCCAAGCACCAAGTTTTGTACATGATAGATCCTCTTGTGGGATCTGGGAGTTCTCCAAACAGTTGATAGCTTCAAGTTTGCAGTTATCTGCAAGCTTGATTAATCAAAGTCCCTTAAGATTAGCTAGGGCATCACAAATATAGATACCAAATAGGAGTGGTCAGAGCAAAGAGTCCTGGGGAACTCTGCTACTAATGAACTTTTTGGTTGAGACAGAGCCCACAAGCTTGATTTGATTGTTTCTGCCTGTTAAACAATTTGCTATTCAGTATATTGCATACAGATTTATACTGAGTTTGATAAGTTTGGCTGTAATGCCAGAATGCAGATAGTGTCAAAGATCTTGGCCAGATCAAGGCATATTGTGTGTACAGTTATGCAGTCATCCAAAGCCTTAGAGAATCTTTTCAAACATGTTCACTAGGTTATCCAGGCAGGATCTACCCTTTACATGCCTAAACTGGTACGTGGTGAGGTATTTTAAGCTGCTAGAATCTTTGTTTATGAGCCAGCTTTAGTTTTGAAAATCATGTTGCTATTAATGCTGAAATTCTAGATACTTTTTCTACATTTTGAGCATCAAAACAGAAAACACACCTGAGGAGGATAAAGACAAGATATTAAAAAATCCATGTAAAGGAAAAATACATAGATCAGATCTGTAAATGTGTGATGTTAGAAAGAAACAGTTAAAGGTCATTACTGAGATTTTCTTTTGTCTGTTTTGTGAGAAATAAATGAGTTTTGGACTTCTGTGGATGTAAAAAAATCTGTACACAAATTAACATGAAACTATATTTTATGACAGAAAAGCTAATAATCATAGGTTTTATTCTTGATCCTTTCCACAGTTGTAACCTTTTTTAATTTCATGTTTAGGGTTTCTAATACCATGACAAGAATGGACCCTATTCCCAAGTCAGGGTACAAATGAAGTTCATGAAATTAGTATCGCTTCAGTATTTGATGACTGTAAAGAGTGCTCTTCTCAGCACCAGCAATATATTCAGAATTGCCCTCTTCTGCAGTATATATGGAATTACATGCATTTGGCAGCAGATCTTGGTATGCTTGAAATGTATTTTTATTAGCCCTGTTGCTTTTACTACTACTAGAACTATCTATGTATCTTAAGTCTACATTATTATAGTTTCTGCTCATATATCCTGGTATTTTATATGTCTCACAGGGTGAAAAAAATACTATAATCACTAGGTGTACCTATTTCAAAGGTTAATGTTGCTTTTGACCTTTTTCCTTATACATCAATATCTGTTTTTTTTCTTCAATATTCTTGACAATCAGTGTTGGATGATCTTGTGTGATCATAAATTCATCATTCCATATAATGCTTTCTGGTTCATATTTCCAATGCTTCTCAGCTATTTTTGTATTGTAGAGTTTGCAAAATCCTCAGTGCCACATTCTTGCTATATTATTATTATGCCATTCAGTGTCCAGATCCTCAGCCATGAATATATCACATCCAGCAACAGGATCTGCAACTCTTTGTAATTCTGTATTACAGGACCTGTACTTGCCTATATCTCCCACTTTTTCTATATATTTTTTAAACCGGCATGTACTTACATAGCCCTCTATCATGAGCAGACATTATAAATCGTTTGTCTTCTGGTTTGAATAATCTCTCCTTAACTAGTTCCCTTCCTTAATTTTTCCAAATGTTTACAGTTTATGATATTGTAACAGGAATGGACCTCATTCCTAAGATTTTATGATTAAAGTTTCTGAAATTAGTACTGCTTCAGTCTATGATGTTTGTCAACAGTAGTCTTCTCAGCACCAGCAGTGTACCCAGAATTGTCTCACCCTACAGTTCCTATTACAGGAATATTTCTCTATAATTATGCCTTCAGACAGTACAACAGCTGCTGAAAATCCACTTTAAATACTAACACACATTCTGTAACAAGCAAATTCCATTTTATCTTCTTCACTACAAACTTCAAAATACAGTGTGTTATTCTGTCTTCTAATGATAGACTAAATATCCACACACTTTTCTCAAATCTCATTTCCTTATCTAGTAACGAGACAGTTTCTAAATTTATGGCTGCACAACTTAAACCCTGTTATCCAGTCCTTAGCTATTATTCATTGCTTCAAAACAAAACAAAATGTATTGAGAAGCTCTCTGACAAAAATAACATCACCATTCTTTAAAACTGTCTTTAATCTGTCTGCAATGACTGAGTCCAAGTACTGCTTCTTATTACAATAAAATCCTGCCTCCTGTCAGCAATTGCACATGTTCGATCTCACACACAAAAAACACTTTCTAGTATATAACCAGGCAGTAATACATTTCCACAAATCGATCCTTTTACTCTTGAGTTGAGTAGGAACCTGTCAGTCCAGAACTCCATCCTACTGTCTGACTACTTTCCAAATCTACATTTCTATCTGTTTTGTGCATTCTTTTTGTAAACCACACTAAAATAACAGAAAAAGCATCATGATTAATGATACTAAATAATCTACTTTTATATCTCTGTATTTTTTACTGTCTTACTGTATCTGAGATCTGCAAAGAATCCTGTAAAACAGATGCCTCAGACTTATAACATGAATTGTCTTCTGTCCTTAGCATCTATTTTACAAAACAGAATTTGCTTTAATGTTTTCCTAACATTTGACTAATCCTGTCTTCCCTTTAATATTATGTAATCTACGTTGTACCTCACTGGGCTGTAACCTCACTTATGCACATCTGAAAATATATCAACCTCACCTGTAGTGCAGAACATTTATTTTCAATTTAATTGGTTTCTCTATAGTTTTCTAAAGAATCCTCTTTTTAATAACCTACTATTCTTCTAGTAATCAATTACCACTTCTGCTTTTAGCAGATTATTCACTAAACCTCTGCACAAAAAAAGCCTTTTCAAACAACTTCTGTTTCTGTCCTGTACAGTGTAATTACTTTTGATCAATGTCCTCACATTTATTTCTCTCAGCTCTTAAATAAGTATCGATTAGGTGTCCAAAATAATTTCTTCCATAAAGAATAACAAATTTCTATACATACCTCCACTATATGACCTTCTTGCAAAATAAACACTTCAAATATGTAAAGTCAGGTCTAATGTGCCCCATTACCCCACAAGTAAACAGTGTGCCTTTATTTTTCCCACTGTTTGCAGCACCCTCATTCACAAATGGCAACAGTATTTTTCCCTTCTATTCTGCTTTCCAGTAGCCATCATCATCAAGGTAAGTCCGTGATCTTCCAAAACAGTACATTTTTTTAACTGAACCAGGTCTTTATGTCCCCTTTTAGAACTGTAGTGCTTCAGAATGAAAAATTATACTGATAATTTCAGTAGTAACTTTCAAGACAGGCTATTCCTCAGTTTCCACCACCCATCAATAACATTAGCCTCTTCCTACAAAACAAGATCAACTTTCTGAAAACTAATATCATAATGCAGTCCTCATCCATGCATTAAAGTAAGGTCAAGGTAACCTTTTCTGAGCAGAGTGCAAAAAATCAAAACTTCAAATTTGTCAAGATGTTCATCTTCCAAGCAAATGATCTGAGTGGAGAGATATAACAAGATATGTGGATATGCCGACACATTTTAAATATAATGACTATATACATTTGTCATTAATTACATTTGATAAGTTAGCTTAGATTTGCCTGAAATCCTGTGAGAAAACTAAAAAAAAAAAGTGAGACCATGAGATAACTAATCAAGATACTCTCACCTGCTGGTCCACAGTGGAATGCCAAGAAAAATGTGCTTGAGTGGCACTTTTTGCACTAGAGCCATGGGTTGTCTATCCTTGCATTAATGCATGCATGTCCATGGTTCTAAAACCATGTGTTTCAATTAAAAAATTATGTTATGTTTAACTGGGCAAATCTGTAAGGATTTCAGAATTTAATATGTACACCATATTATGTCTGTATATAGCAAACACTTTGGGTCTCATCTGAGTCCACTATGAATAATCACTTCTCATTTAACTGACATACGATTATTCCAACCCCAAACATCTAAAATTTGGAAGCACACTAGTCAAAACAGCAATACTTCCAAGGTTGCAAAATAGAAAAAAAAAATTTGTTTTTGCGGGGCCAAGCTTCCTTGCAGCCTCAAGATGGGAGTGAGCAACACTCAATTTTTCAGTTTTCTCCAAGTCTAGCTGCCATGACAGGTAGTCAGAGATCTTTCAGGTTTGAGGTTCTGAGCATCAAAAAACTTACTAGCAACAAAAACAATACGGTTCTCATATCAATCTCTTATGATTGTAGAACTCTTCTGATTTTCCTCTGTATTTCATACTATTTCTGCAGTTTGACCAGCACTTAATGTTTCCCCAGCTTCATACATGCCCAATCCAAAAGTACCATCTTTCTTCTACATCAAACAAGAACTCTCATTCACCTCTGTTCACTCAACACATCCAAAAAAGACTTAAATTTCTCTTCTGAACCTCAGTAAAGTCATGCATATTATCACCAACCAACTACTATATGCAAATTATTTAATATTCTGCAGTTATATTTCTATATATCAAGTAAGGTACTTCTACAACTTTCTTTCAACATATCTAGGCAAGGTACACAGTTCTACCTCATACAACACATTTCCTTTCATATTGCTCCTCCCACCTCATTTGAATAGAAGAATTTCATCAGTGCCTTTGTCAAGTGGTCAAATTATCCCTAGCAGCATAACTGTCACTTCTGATATCACTGTAAAACAGACCACAGGCTTAGTGGGACTAACCTAGTCAACAGAAAGTAAATATAAAAATAAATTAAGTTCTTTTTGAAGGTTGCAGTTGATCTTTCAACCTTTTTGGTACTGCTTTCTTACCCCAGAGCATGGGAATGAAAGGAAGCTATAATTCACTTTTATGTCAGCCCAATTTCAACCTATTGGATACTACAGGTAATAGGATGAGTCTAATGGGCTGCAGTCCATCAACTACTCATTGAAGCCCCTCTTTCAGAAGGTCAAAAATATACAGATGCAGGTGTCATGGGCATCAGTTTAGCATCACCAAAAGATCAGTGAAGAATTAAGTGTTATCAGAGACAGATTGTTTGGGTTGTAGAAGAGCTGTGTAAAGTACTTCCATCAAAACAGAAGGACAGCTTGGGGAGAGAAGCTAGTGGAAGGCCCACAATATGGTGCCCTTAAAGACATTAGTTATTTCCACATTCAAAAGTACCTTCCATCTATTTTAAATCCATCTGGCCAAGATGCTTTAGCCATTTTAAAAGCAACAGATTTAATCTGCTTATTAGAAGTAAAACCCTGTTTAGTTTTTCAGACAAAAACACTGGTAGTGGTGCACCTTTTCAGGCCTTGCCCTAGCAAAAATATTTCAGTAAAACAACAGTGGCTTGAATAGTGTTGTCTAGTCTCCAGTTGGCTTTCAAGTGCTTAAGTAAGAGAATCTGCCCATGAGGATCAAGCTGGTCTGGCTATCTGAACCCCTTTGATTTCTATGTCTGGCATTGCCCATCCTGCTCTGTGGAGGAAAATGTAAATATATGACTAACAACAAGTAGACTTAATACATTTTGTATGCTGGTATACATTAAAATAACACACGCATCAAGGTGGAAACTAGCAGTGAACTCCTTGGTATCATCAATTGACAACCATCTTAAATTCGATCTGCACATTAACAACTGTATCAAGAAAACTCATCAGAAACTAGGGCTCCTCTACCGTAACAAAAAGTTTCTCACCAGTGAAGCTAAAGTAACTCTCTCTTATGCCTAACTCCTACCCAGTATATTATATGGCTCACAAATTCTTACTTGCCTCAACTCCACATTCCTTGCCAAACTTGAATCTACCTACAACAAGATAGCCAAATTTGCAGCCCATGAAACTTACAAGTCACATCACTGTCTCTCACACAAAGACCTTAACTGGCTAGAACTACCTCACCAGCTTCTTCTCCCTCAACTCCAGATCATCCACTCTGTCCTTTATCAACCCTCTTACTGTCCTACCCTATCATCTCCCACTATTCACCTGCTAGATCCCTCCAGAGCTCTAACCTAGATCTGCTACAAATCCACACAGCTAAATCTGAGAAAAGACGTATTCTCTATAGCTATAATTCTTCCAAGGAACTTGAACAAACTCCCACTAGAGATCAGGTCACTCAAGCAACTTAGTCAATTCAAGCTAGCCACTAAAGAATACCTGTTAAGCCAATGGACCTGTCTCTGTACCCACCCCCTTTAAACAGCTTAGTAACCCTAACTGCACACTTCTATCTGCTCCCAACTTATGTAACTGTCTTTAACTTTCTAGACCTTGTCTCACATTAACTTCCTTATCCTAGGCACATTACATACATTCTTATCTGCATAATACAAGATTTTACATCTGGTGACAAAACTATTGTTAGTCCTCCTGAATGATATAGGATTCTAAATTTGACAGACATAACAATTGGTTTACTGTAGTAAATCCTTGCTTTTTATGTATGTGTTGTTTTGAATATTTTCTGTAAACCAGTTGTTGATTGTTTGCTTATTTTTGTAAATGATAATCTGTAGAACATGTGGAGCTTTTCTCCCCCGGCCTCCGCTGAAAAGGGGCTACTTAGCTCAATCGGACAAACCCGGTCAACAAATGTAAAATAAATAAATAAATAAAATGTGTTTGAAGTAAGTCAATTGGACAGATAGTAACCTAAGGCATCTACCCATGAGATAGTTATAAGAGGGACATAGTAATAAAAAAGGGTGTCAAAACAGTGGGATGGCATTCTATTCTATCACCATTTCATGTAACATCACAGCTTGGGCTATGCCAGTACCAGATAGCATACAACTGAGCCACCTATAAGTAGGCCTGAAAGTCCAGGAAGGTCAAGCTACTCCAAATACTGAGGTTTACAGTTTGTCCAGATCCAACCCAAAGATCCTAGCATCAGAAGCTAATTCAGACCAGTTATGAGAGGAAAGAGAATATGGCATTGCATAAGCCATAGTCAGTAAAACTGAATGAACCATTATATAGATTGTCTCTGTTATTTGTAAAAGACTCAGAAATATTAGTTCCTAAGCCTACAGAAGGACCTAGACCTGGCTAGTCAATGTGTGATGGATTTCTGTAAAGGGGTATTAAAAATTGTGACTACATGGCCTCCAGTTAGACACAAGGAACACTTTCTAGTGTATTGTTCAAAGTTGTTATGGGTTAGGTGTGAGGTGTAGTTGAATGGATACTTGATCAGTATTGCCAGTACTGACTTTACAGCCAGATAGTTTACCAAACTCATGTAAAATAGAAAAAAAGTGTGAGAAAATCTCTCACCATAAAAGAATTGAACAGAATAACAAAACAAGAAAGCAAGAGCAAAATATAGTTGACTTCAGCCAGCTCTGTTCCTTGAATCAACATTTAGTGGAGGATCAGGTCCAATTATTTTCATTATAAACAAAGACAAGCAGAAAAAGATGTGAATCCCTGTCATATGCTGCTCATCAAGAAACAGATACCTAAGATGGCCCCACCTATTTTAACTCCTGGTATGACACGCAACATTCCTATAAAGCACATTAGGAACATAGATCTAGCCAGAAGTCTTAACAGAAGAGCCCTTTCAAACCAGATGAAGGCCTTTTTCTGCATTCAGGTTCAACACTAGAAGAGTATGAGAACCTCTGGCCATCAGCTGTATAAGAGATTGTTTTACACTAACATGAGACTGCTTCCTGGCATAAACATACAGTTATCTGAATTTATTAATTTGTATGAAACGGAGAAATCCTAGAGGCTAGAACAATGTCTATAGGAAGTCAGCAGTGATTTATTCTGACCTGGTTTTGAATTAAAGACTGTGAACTCTCTCCAAAAGGCAATCCACCCAGAACAGATATCATAGCTTCTAGAAAGAGAGGCAGTAGGAACTTGCATAAGATCCCAATCAGCTTAAGTGAGAAGCCATTTTGGCTGGAACATTACTGACCACACACTTTGGCATTTTAGATTATAAATCTTCAATCCTAATTAGGTGCATAATTTGTCAGACCTGAGCAAAGAGACATATTATCTAGTATGTCGAGAAAGAGCTCTTAGATTCTTGGTAAGACCTCATGGGGTTTGTGAGAGGGATGCGGCTTACTAGCAACATGAACCAACTCTTAGAATACCTCTCCAAATGAAGATTAAGGTGTTCTCATAGAACAAAACTGCATCCTGGTAAGTATTTTGAGAATCAATTTTGTAGACAGACTATCAGGTAACTAGTAGTTTCCCTTTCAATATGTCTGGCTCACATTGCCCTAAGTGTGACATTAGCTGCCCTGTCTGTTATAAGTAAGATGTAGAAGTACTCTACCCATCTCTGGTGTCTATCCTGCTAGACCATCAGTTTCACCTAGCTTTCCCACAAATCCTGAGGGGATATGCAATAGTCTATAAGAAATCCACTAAAGGTCACCTCCACTACATCCAACAAAACAAATGGGTCAATGAAATCTTGCCTATCATGTTAAATAATTAGCTGTTTTGACTAAAATGTTTATTAAAACACCATGAACAAAGGAAAAGATCAAAATTGTAGACCAAATTCATTGCATTTAGGCAATGATCTCAAAGGTGTATATGCAAATGCCTAATCTGCATCTTGGATAAAACAATGTTAGCCCTAAAGAAGAAGCAGTGAAGACAAAAAAGACATTACTTTGTTTTAACAACTATCAGCATTATAGTATCCGCATTTTTAAAGGTCATCAAAGTCACACAAAGCTATAATATACAACGATATAATCCAGGTTTCATCTTATGCAATGAAGCCTTATTTAGCTCATTTTGTAGCACTTGATTTATTGAGATTGCTGTTTTGTTTCTTAATATGACTCTTCAGCTGAATAAGAACAGGTTGGGGCATTAATTTTCTTTGTGATTTTACTATGCATTGCTGTAGAACAATACTTAAAGAAAACACCTACAAATAATATATGGCAATGGGAATGGGTTAAAAATGGAACCAGCCCTCATTAGAATGCCATTGCCTTTTACTACATAATTGAATAACAATTATGATTATGATATAGTGATGCTTCTATTGAAATTTTCAGTGCTCTGAAAAATCTCTTGAGATCATTACCCGATACTATTTCAAGAGATCCATATCTAAAAACATAGCATTGAGTGCATTAATCTAATTAATATCTGCAGTACCTGTTAACTTCATGACTTCAAAATGATTTGAATAATAATCTGCACAAATCAAGTATACAGAGTTAAGAAACTGTTCTTGTTTTACTCTGCTGTCTTCTTGGACTGAATAGAGAATAAGCTTTTCTCTACAATTACTGTTTTGATATGAACTAAGTACTGAATAGTCTTAAAACTCTTGTTTTGTCTGCACTGAAATTTGTAACTACTATTACACAATGTAAGCTCTTTTTTATATGCCACAATTCCAAAGCATGACTCATATTTTGCTAATATTTATTTTCTTGTCTGATTAAACAGCATCACTTTATCTGCCTTAAGTACCAACCTAAATGCAGTTGAGTTCTTCTTTAAAAACTGTCTTTATTTTTTCATCACAGTAGTTTTCTTTTCTGGCCAGCATTACAAACTCACATTCCAAAGCACTGTCATTTCTGGACCATTTTCTGTAGGCTGCTGAGACTGTTTATGCACCCTTTCAGTTACAGGAACCTATGGCATTATTAAATTTAGTTCCATTTCTTTACCAAGCCAACCATACTGTTCTGACAAAAAAAAGTGTCTCAGCATATCTACTGTACTCATCTCTTTTCTTCTTTCATATATCACAGCTGTCACACTTCTATAATTTCAACATTTTCAGCAGTATTGGTGGTTCATGAACTTCTTAAACCCTCCTTTATGGTTTATGGTATGTTTCAACCAACATGTTTGTGCCATGGGTATATTCATGGAAGATGTACTATGGTTAATAGCTCTTCTTCTATCTGATAACAACATTTTCTGCCATTCTGTAAAAGCTCTAGATTCATTAGTAACTAGTCTTCCTTCTTTCAGAATCACAGAACCAAGTCCATTCTAGTCGGGATTAATTGTAATATGATTACTTTGTTCATAATGAAATACATCATTGTAGGCACTTCTACTACTAACTGCATGAGCATTTTAAAACTCCTTTCTTGCTCTGTGCTCCAGCAGCATTCTATGATACATCTGAATAATTTTCTTGATGTAAACTTAAACTAAGATACTGCATTATTTCTTGAAATCTGATGGGCACTATCCATAAAAATATGTATGCCATAAAGCAGGGTTGGTGTGCTGAATTATAGTGTATGAAAGCTCTTTACAATTCAAAAAATGTGGTACACAGTGGGGGTAAGACATTGTGTACATTCATCCTTCAACATGTAACCATAGAGCTCTGTGTACACAGTACAAATGTAAATGACTCTCCTCCTCTGATCATACCTGACTTAAAGGCACACCATTGATGTGCAAGATGGCTCCCAGTGGGGTAAACTATGGAACTTCTGATGCATATAATCTAATGGCAGCACTTGACAGCAAAGTGATCCCCTTCCTTGGTAATACATTGCTGAGTATGCAAAGTCTAATAGCATATCAGCACTGTACAAAAAAAAAATATTTTCCATGGTCAGAAAAATCCAATTAGCAGTGGAGTTATCTGTGATGTTTGTAACTTTGCTGCCACAACCACACTTACAGTAACACTGCCATGCTCCTACTAATGGAAAGTTCCACAGCAGCACATACACTCATTAAAATATTATTGTTTTGACCCTTGCTCAGCTGTCATACCTAATGACTGTGAAATCTTTATAATGCACAGTCAGGCACGATGTAGACACTGCACAACAGGGAAAGTATATTCAGTATGGCATACAAAGTGCATCTTATTACATAGCTTTTCCCATTGTCCTGTGCTGCAATGTCATGCAACTCAGCAATTATTGGGCTGCTGATAAGGAACAGTAGTTTTCTGTGCACTGTCATGAAGGAATACAGTTCATATCTTCAAATAAAATAAAGTTAGAGCCGGAGTCCCAAGGAACTTTCCAAACAAGATATAAAGTATAAAAAAGGATGTTTATTTAGCGCTTTCACCCTCACACAAACATGATTTCATCAGCATGCCCCATAATACCACACACTGCAATTTATATGATTTTGAATGTAATGAATTGACTAATTGCTTGAAAGATTTAAAGACATAAAATACAGGGAAGGATTTTACATTAAAGTTGTTTCTAATGTTGAGAGAAAATGTGATAAAGCTTTTACATGAAAACAGAAGAAATTTGAGAGAAACATTAAACAGTATGCAAACAATGAGGTATACTCCATTTAAAATAGGGACTTTAATAAGAATAGGAACAAGGTGACTTTTGGTGCAAATACTGGAGCTGAATATAATAATGGTTTAGATGGTGTAAATGAAGGAATTTACATTTTAGTGATGCCCATAATAATTTATTTATTTTATGTATTGCATTTGTTTACCGGGAAGGTCCACTGGGCCAAAAGGTGCCCAATTTCAGTGGAGGCCCATACACTTTGATAAAAGCTCAAATAACAATACAATACACACAATATGATAAAAACACAGATAGCAATTATAACAGATTAAACTGAGTAAGAATTTTGACAAAGAAAGAAAGAAGGAAGTCAATGCACTTGTGAGTAAATCTGACTACTACTGACTAATAATATTTTTCCCCCATGGAGGTCAGAAAGGCTAGCAAATCACCAGAAAAGACAAATGGATCTGGGACAGGGTCCCCGACAAGATTTTTCAAAGTATTGGATCTAGTAAATGAAAAAACAGAAGGGATTTACAGACATGAAATGGCATTATATTCCCTTTTGTTGGCTATAATATTTATAATTATACAGATAGACCCATCTTAGTACAACATTTTACACATTTTAGAAAGGTTTCAAGTTTGTACTTTCCAAAAAGTTTAATGTAGTTGATCCCTAGTGAAATTGAAACTTTTTACTAGAAAATTAAATTTAGCCTTATATTTTGAGGAATCACAAGACAGATTAATAACTCCAGAAAAGGGAAATTAGTTAAGAAAAAAAGCACTTTTAACCCACCATTGCATCCTTTACTAAATATCTTCAAGAAAGCAGTTGCAAAACTTACAGTCTACTAATAGTAATTCATTTTTTTCATTCCAACTTAAATAAAGGTGAGAGAAAACTGTTCAAGTCCCTGAGTAATGACAAGACCCTCCTTATGAAACCAGATAACAGAGAAGGTGCAGTGCTTTTTGAATCAACAGAATATTCTAACATTATGTCTGGTATGTTATATGACACTGAAACCTATTCACCTGTATCGAGGAATGAAATAAATATATCTTACTGAAGAATTGACTCTTATTTAGAAGAATATATATTTGATCAGAGAATAAATCCTGAATTATATAACCCCCTTAAAGTAGAGAACTGTACAATTCCAACTATATTCAGCATCCACAAAATCCACAAGAATGTGACCATCCTACATTTTAACCCATAGTGGCTGCCCAGAGATAAATACCCCCCCCCCCCGGCAATTTGTGTGGATAGGTGGTTGAAACCAATATATAAAGAAGTTTCACGTTTGATTATAGACTTTAAATGCTGAATTATGGGATCAGGAATTTATCTATCTTACAATAGATGTCATGGACTTATTTACGGTCATCCCTAAGGAACAAGGATTAGAGGCCTTTTATAACAGTATTGTCCGGTATACCACATTTTCAAATGATAACATCAATTTAATTTTAGAACTTATGAGTATGGTCTTAGAAAACAACTTCATTTACTTTGAAGGTGATATTTAAACAGAAAAGAGATGTTGCTATGGGGGGCCTCTTGTGCCCCCCTTTTTGCAAATCTTGTTTTACTAGACTGGGAGGACAACTTTGTGTTTAATTCTGAGTTCTTTACTAACATAAGAATGCATGTAAAGTTTTTCATGATATATGTGTTCTTTGGAGTGGGTCTGAGATACAGATACCTAAGTTTATTGAGTATTTGAATAACACTTCTATCTAAAATTTACTTACAGTGTGGGGAAGGATGAGATTCATTATCTCAACACTCTCATTTCTCGCACTGACACAAGATTTAAATCTAAAGTATATAAAAAATCAAGTTTTAGCAACTCATATTTCCATTTTTTGAGCTGCCACCCACTAGCCCAAAAGAAAAGCCTGATGAAAAGACAGTACATACGTATAGCAAGGATGACCTCCCACCATGTAGATCTAGGGGTAGAACTTGACAAGGTGGTTAATATGTTCTTAGCCAGAGGTTTTCTTAGCTCCCTGGTACAAAGTATTAGACATCAAGTAGAAGGTGAATGGGGTGTTTTATTGGGTATTAAGTTACCCCTAATATCCAGGCCCTACTAACAAAACAACTATGACAAAGCTCTAGTAGTTCAATACAGTTCTCAGGTAGTTGAAATTAAGAACATTATTTGAAAAAAAATGGAACATTTTTAAGGCTAGTCCTAATGTGCTTAACCACCTAGGGGGAGAACCCCTATTTATTCACAAAACTGGATTCAACATGACAAAATTGTCTGAAGGAAGGTCAAATAGTCAGGGATTCAAACATGAAAAGAAAAATACTGTAAAGTGTGATACATCCAATCAGTGCTCATTTATTCTTGAAGAGAAAAGTTTAGTTTTAGAAAAGTGTTCACTCTAAAGTGTAGTTTTGCAAGGCAACTGTCATTCAAAAGTGGTGGTGTATCTTGCTAAATGTTCAGGATGGCCTGCATTTTATGTAGAGAAAACTGAACGTAGCCTTTGTAAAATAATATACGAACACTGTTATACTTCTAAGCACAATAAGCACAATGAATATAATGCTTTATTTCAGCATTCAACCACTTGTCTGTCTTTTTCAAAGTTTAAATTTGCAATTTTGGATCAAGTCACTTTGAATTCCCTAGGTGTGGATGTTAAAACAGTATTAGAGAATAAAGAACTTAAATGCAACTTAAGCTACATGCCATGCATTACCCAGGAATTAATGGTTATACATCTATTCAGCCTGTTTTGAAGTTGAGAGCAGGTAAACTACATTAAAGATTCACCTAAGAGGTGATTTTTAAAGTTCATTTTTTAAGTTTATAAAAGCCTTGTTATATAAGGGTTGGTCGAATTTTAACGTATTTAGTCATTGTATTAAAATTATATTTTATGTCTTTAAATCTTACAAGCAATTAGTCAGTTAGTTACATTCAAATCATATGAATTGCAGTGTGTGGTATTATGGGACATTCTGATGAAGTCCTGTTTATGTGAGGACGAAAGCGCTAAATAAATGTCTTTTATTATATTTTATATGTTGTTTGGGAAGTTAGTTGAAATCTAGCACAATGAAAATGGCATTATTTTATTTGAAGGTTTGGTTTTACTATAACACTACACTTGTGCTTTTATTCCTGAACTCAGTTCATATCTAACACTAATAGGGTTATGTCCATTTTAGTTACTTGAGCTATGTCTATCCGTTTTTGACTTTATTTTCCAAGCAAAATTTGTAATATGCTATATACTGTTGTATTTGACTGTAATTTTTCTGAAATTTTTACTTTGCTAAATGTGTCATAAGCTATATACTGTTTTGTTTTTTTCTTACTTGTGGAGCTTTTCTCCTTGGGCCTCCACTGAAAATGAATCTATGTCTAATGGACTATTCCAGTTAACAAATGTAAAATAAATAAATAGTATCTATAACTCCAGATCCAAAATGTTAGTGTACTAAGCACACTGCACAGAGTGCCTATGTCTTTGCTTAGTACACTTACAAATAACAGGACAAGTGGCTGATTTCAAGACATAGGATGATACAATATGACTATCTTTAGGTCTGTAACTTAAAAATGGTTCATATATTTTTATACATCATGTTGTACTGCTTTTTATTTTTCTGTAATTCATTTATTTTCAGTAATTCAATTAGTCTCACATAATGGTCTTTGCATTTCACACATACATTGTTATTGTAAAAAAACAAACAAAAAACACTTCCCCTCAATTATCTGGGCAACACCTCTATGAAGCACTTCAGATGGTGATGAAATATCCAGTGTATGTCTCCAAAGATCTACACCTCTCCACAAGGGAATTTTCTTCATCAAAAAATGATTTTCCAAACTCCCTAATTTTCATCAAGCACAAATACTTTGGTTTGGTAGACAGCACTTTTTCAACTGTACAAATTAGATACTGTTCTATTTATATATAGTTTTATTAATAACTTGTGACCATATGAAAATCTAAATTCTGTCTTTATTAAAGTAGCACTGTCATTGGTCCTTTCATTTCACAGGCTGGTATTTACTAGTCTTTTCTTAATCCCATGGAAAATGTACAATTACACTGTTAATTATTTTCAGCATGTCAAAACTTCAAAAAACAAACACCTGAAAATTGAAGGAATATTCACAATATCAGCTATGTGGAACTGCAGCTTGAATTTCTTGCTTCTATATTTACATGCAAACACCCTTTGACTCTTTAGTAGTTTATTTAGCAACATCTTTAGCAATTTGTCCTTTTTCTGATCCATTGTTTTCAAGATCTGAATAGACAATTTCAAACTTTGAGATAGTGTCTAGCCCAAATAACACAGGGCAGTAACTAATTTTAAGCCTTTCTTTCTGAACTCTTAACCCATTTTTCTAGCTACAGCCTTTTTATAACTTTGTCTCAACATACGCAATCTTTTTTACTGAAAACATTTTTATTTTGTTTTACACATTTTAGCAAAGTGTTTTCTGTTCTCAAAGGTTTTAGATACTTTGATTACTCACAGCACACTTCATACTGTGCAAATAAACCTGTTTCTTGTGCAAAACTCATCAATGACAAATTTCTCATTCATTTTTATTCTACTTTAACTCGTACAACTTTTCTATCTCACACACAACTTTACATACATCTGATTATTCAGTGAGCTTTTTTTAAATATGGCATATTGACTTACTTGCTCTCTACACATCATTCACTTTGTTTAATAATGTGTGATAAGATCCTGTTTAGTAATCTGTCTCTGATTATTTCTGAAATACTACACGTTTCTGTTTCACATTGATAACTCGTGTATATTTTCAAAATTCAAAATCTTTAGCTCAATTCTTTAGTTAAGTAGCACATGCATCAAAATTCTCAGTGGGACCTTATGCCGTGTGAAAAATAAATGGTTTATATATGATACATTGTTTCTTTGCTTAAATTAACTTTCTCTTTGCAGCAGTATTGTCCCCATACTCAAATGAGTAGACTTTCATGGCGTCTTCCAGTAGAAATGTCACATGCAGTAAGTATCATTTTCAGATTTCTTGGAGGCTCTGCTCTCAGTCACAATAAACTGAATTATGGATTCACAATTTTTATTTCTAAGACAAATGACTCAGTTGCATCATTTCTCAGACAAAAGTAAAATTACTCATCTTGATTACTTTTGACACAGTATAACATCAGATATTCACTATGGCCTAAAAAAACAGACACAGATTGCATATGGTCAGCTTTATCCACATTTATTATAGACTGCAAGAAAAATAGGATACCAGACCATATGATGTACATTATGTGCTAACAAAAGTCTTAAAACTGCACCCGTATATTACAGCAACTGCATACCACATCTTCCTTTTTCTGATCAGATGGCTAAAATCTGTACTATTCAGGAATACAACAGTATCTTTTTAAAATGTGAAATGACCTAAAAACGTCTAATTGAACATTACTCTTAAAAAGCTACTTAGTGACACCATGCTGGCTTTGAAGGTGGGATCCAGGTTTCGGTCTTTAAGTTACTGTGTGTGTGGAGTTTGCAAGTTCTCTGCATGTCAGTGTTATTTTTCTTTGGTTACAAAAATCTGATTAGTTGATTGGCCACTCTGACTTTTTCTTACATACTGAATTTAATCTTGCTGCAATTGCTGAAAAGGGATTTAGGAAAGAAAAGTTCACTTAATAAAAATCTTACATAAACACATAAAGGCTTTTGGAGATGGTTTAAGTGTTTGCAGAATCATTGTTTCTTTATGGAGGTTAAGTTCTAAGGGAAATAAAAGCATATAATTTGTTTATTACGAATAGTTATAGTTCTACCATAATTTATTTTTTTTCTCAGTACTGCTCTTCATTTCTATTAAATGGGGATACTTCTTTAAATTTGGTTTTGAAGGTTGTATGTAATGGCAGCAAATGCCCAGAGTTCCTGTTTTGCCCAATTATGTGGAGGGGGCAGTTTGATTCATTTACATAAGATTTAACATGACATTGTATTATAGTGGCATATTCATTTTTAGGCAGGTTACCGTAAACAGAAAGGTTTATAAGTAAGGCCAGCTATAGATACTGGGTGGGGTGGGGTGGTGGTACGTCTAACTGGCCCAGGATTCATTTCAATGGTTATGCAGCATTAGCCTCCCAGATTAGTAGTACAATCCAGTCTTTTGTTTGAGCAACATAACTCAAACCATTGCATAATTCCGCATACAGGTTGGCTTAGAACACGGGTCTCTTGGCCATAATGGAGAACACTGGACTGAAATAGTGTATTTGCATAGCAGTTGAAGTATTATGGCAGAAGCAGAGTAGTGCACATTCACACTGCTGATATAAAATTTAAAATCATGAAGACACTATTTTAGTTCGGTGTTCTCCATTATCTTCACAGTTGTTACCAGAAAAAAGAAGAACACTCAGTGCCCTGCTAATAACTACCAATCAATGAATATTTTTGTGAACCTAAGTTACTGCCTGCTGCTACAGAAAAATTTTCAGTGAAGAAACCAGTATGAAGTGAAATAGACTGCGAAATAAAGCTAATGAAATGCATCTTATTTTCTGGAATATAATGAAAACAGACAATCTAACACCTTTTTCCTGCTGTAGGTGCTATCATACCGTCCAAATCTATATTATGAATCTGTGAACGTTTTATTTTTTTTTTGGTAACTACATGCATAGCTCTCAACCTTCCAAAATGAGGAACACTACCTTTCATAACTTGGAACACATGGGCAAAATGTGGAACACGCCATTACAGCTTACTAACAACTTTATTTAGGAAGCTCATGGGATAGGGACATTTGATATATTACGTAATAGTTCTTTTAATGAATTAGTATAATTCCATTCTGTTTACGATGGCTATCAGTTAAAAAAAATGATGACACTAAATGTGTGACAGATTCTTTCAATCTGGTACTTCGAGGAACATGAATGTTTTAAGTCTGCAAATGAGGAACGTTCCTCGTAATGAGGTACACTTGAGAGATCACATGGAAAGGGGATGATTATCTAATATTATATTCATCTGACGATTTAAATGTATTCCCGCCCCGGTTTTCCTGGAAAGCTTTTGGATTCCTGGATCTGTGAAGCCTGACAAATTATATGCTTACTGTCAGTTAAATATCCAAAATCCACAACAGATTTATTCCCTAATGCTAAATAACATACAGAAAAAGGGCGATAAAGCGCACTGTACGCGTTTGTATTCAAAGACGTGCATTACGCTCATTGCGGTGTTCTCCATTATCACCCGGCTCTCAACCCTCTTTATCCAGAAACAGTGATAAACGTCCCATGATGTAATCAGGATAATTTTGAAATATTTGTAATAGATGATTTGCGGCATTGATAGAATAGGAGGAACGAACTGGCACACGTTTTTATAAAACATGTAATCTGAAACTATAAAGCGTATCGTTGCTGACTTCAATCCGTAACATTAATTAAATAAACAAAATTACATATTTTAAGGGAAACAGAAAAAAAATCAAAACTTCAGAAAAGGGGCATTTGGGAGTTACACGTCAACCACTAAAAGCGTACAAAATAAGATTCTACTAAACATTGACCAAACAATTACTGTTTCTTATTTTTTTAGATAACAAAGAAGGTGGGATAAACATCAAACAATAAATCAAAAAAATTAAACGCAACAGTTAAATTGCAGTTTTTCTAATATTTTCTATTTGTCAAAAACAAGACAGTGAAGCGAGATAACTAGGTCCCACGGGATTCTGACTATATACAACAATATAAAAAATATCGTAACAGACTCCCAAACACTTAGTTATCCTACAAATTACTCCACGGCTACATAAATAAACGAAAATGAAACTACATTTTCCAGCGATTCTACCAACACGGTGTAAAGTATGCGATACTTTGGCGTTTTTATGACGTTTGCGGTGATACTTTGACCTCATGAATATGGCGGCGATGTAGTAAAATTCTTGGGTTATATTTTGAAATTAACGCAAAATTTAGAATGGAGAAAAAGAAAAAAGTTCTCGACGTAACAGCAGCTTCGGTATGTCAGTGCTTTATAGTCTACAGTTTCCTGTAGTAGTCTTTAGAAGTTTTGTGTTGTCTGCACACATTTTCTTGCAAAATATTATCACTGTTTTGTAAATGAAGCAAAGATAGTACTGTTTTATTTCGTGTTTGTGTGTACTTTACTTGGGAAACAGAGATACCAGTGAACACATATCACAGCATGCATGCCAATGGGGTTGCTGATCTCTCCCCTCACATTGCACCAAAACAAAAAGTATCTCGGTATACGCCAGTGGGTTGGAAAGTTGGTAATGTCATCTGCATATCTTGAATGCAGTGAAAATACCACAGCTGCGATTCATAGAGCAGTGCTAGTATTCAAAGAGTTTGTTGCAATTTGACATCATTTAAGAATCCCCTGCATGACTGCTACCAAATGATAAAGCAGAAAACAAATAATTCAAACAAGAAAAAGTAGCAGACAGTGCAAGCAGTGCTCAAACAGAAGTGTGGGAAGAGGAATAGGGTTATGGGAGATTGCTAAGCTATCGATATAGAGGTCATGTCAATCCTAGCTGTTTCATCCCAATGTAATACTATAGATACTCTGGTCAATATCTATTTCCAGGAGCATTGTGGGTGATATCCCCGTAAAGAATTTACCGTGCCCCATCCACTCATCCAGGTTTCTTTTGAACAATGCCCTAGAGTTATTCTTCACATGAATTGGCAGCCTATTCCAAAGATATGTCATTTGCTGGGAGACAAATCTGTCCCTCCAGCACATTCTATTCAAGTCGCAGGCCATATTTAGGTCTTTGAAACGGGTAGCTCTAATCCCATTTGCCTTGGATGTGCAGCAAATTCATTAAGCATTAATGGAGTTCCTCACAGTTAGGGACCATTGTTGTCAACCATCCATCTCCATGCGAGGAACACTAGCCCTCATAATGTGGAACAAATGGACATAATTTATTAGTTATTTATTTAATATTTGTTTATCAGGAAAGTCTGACTGGGACTGAGGCCACTTTCACTGGAGGCTCAGAAAGAAAGGCTCCAGTCACATGTCTTTGGAATGTGGGAGGAAACCAGAGCACCCGGAGGAAACCCACGCAAACACAGGGAGGACATGCAGACTCTGCACAGAAGGCATCCCAGCTGAGAATTGAACTGGAGAACCTCTTGCTGTGAGGCGACAATGCTAACCGTTGCACCACTGCTCCACCCAAACACATACTAATGGTTTACCAACATCTTCAACTAGGAAGATCATAGGATGGTAAAAATATGCCTGGTTTTCTCATTAAAAATATCTTAAAATGAATTAATGTGAATCATTTCTATTCACCATGGATATCATTTAAAAAATTCCTAACACTGAATGTGTGACCCTTTCAATGTGGAACTTCAAGGAGCATGAGCTTTTTAAGACCCCAAATGATGTACGTTCCTTGTAATGAGGTATACTTGAGAGGTATGAAGGAGACTGAGCTGGGTGTGTTGCATTTCCTCTAGGCATACAGGAGACTGAATGAATAGTGTACTGGTCTGGAGTACTTTAAACATGTTCTGGCTTAGGAATAGTATCAGTCCATAGGTTGGTACTAGGCTATCGGCTCTAGGGCCTATGCAAGCCTAGCCATAACAATTCTCTGGATATTTCTTCCCACAATATTTACTTCTCTGGACCCCTGTCTAGTAGGGTGACTGACATGATCCCCGGGGTGAATTTCCTATCTCCCATCCAATCATCAAGGTTCCTTTTGAAGAGGGCCAAGGAGGCACTGTGCTTGACATGTATGGGCAGTCTATTCCAGAGTATGGGGAGTCTCTGGGTCAGGGACCTATCCCTCCAGCATGTTTTGTTCATTGTGATGACAAGGTTTAGATCCCTGATTTCTTTAAGTGGAGCATGTCCAACAGCTCGGGGTTTGACATGGCCTTGTATGTTAAGCAGAGATCGCCTCTGAGTAGATGATATGCCACAGAGTATAGCTGGAGTTATTTTAGATGGTCAGCTTATGGCATCTGCTTTAGGCCTGTGATTCTTTTAGTGAGGTATTTCTGTGGCCTTTCCAGCTGTTGCAGATGTCTTGTGAGGTACATACCAAAAGGGGCATTATACTTTATAATGGGTCTAATAAGGGATGAGTACAGTGGGACAATGACCTCCTTTTTTCTGGATGAAAAGCCCTTAGCGATGATGTATGCCACATAGAAGGATTTCCTGACTATTGTGGCGATGTGGTTATCGAATGTGAGACCACTGTCCACCTGTGTCCCTAAGTCTCTCATCACACTTTCGATGTTTAGTGTCCTGCCACCTATGTGGTAATTCATGGGTACATGTTTTTTTCCAAAGGGGATAGCTATACATTTCTTGGCATTAAGCTTGAGCCCATGGTTCTGGCACCAGGCATCTGTTTCTGTAAGGCCCTTTTGTAAAATATCCACATCATTTGGGGATTCAATAATGGCTCCCATTTTGCAGTCATCTGCAAACTTTGTTAGCCAGAGTCCCTTAGTGATGGCCTGTACTTTAGAGAAGTAGATGCCAAACAAGAGTGGTCCCAGGACTGAATCCTGAGGTACTCCACTTGTCAGTTGTCTGGAGCTGGATTTGGAGTCGGCTACTTTTACAGTCTGGGTTCTGACAGTAAGCCAGTTGGCAACCCATTGAGTGATATAGGGATTTATGCCCAGCTTAGTAAGTTTATCTATGATTCCAGAGTGGGGGATGGTATTGAAGGCCTTGGCGAGGTCCAGATAGGCTGTGTGGACCGCCTTACCCTCGTCCACAGCTCTGGAGACTGATTCAAAGAAGTCAGTCAGATTCAGGAGACAAGATCGGCCCTTCACAAACCCAAACTGCGTGGGGTCCAGTGTGTGAAGGTTGCCAATGTCTTTGTTTATAAGTTCCATGATAATGCGTTCCGTGCCTTGCAGATCAGGCTTGTCAGACTGATGGGACGGTAGTTCCCGGGATTCAGGGCGGATCCTCCCTTGTGGAGTGGGATAACTGTAGCTGTGCGCCACTCAGTGGGCACGAATTCTGAGGTGAGGCTATGATTAAACATGACACTTAGTTGAGGTGCCACTTCATTTTGTAGTTCATGTAGTACACAGCCTGGGCTGTCATCTGGTCCCATGAATGCTGTATTCTTAGCTTTGGAGAGTGCGGTTTCTACCTGTGTGGCCGTGATTATCGGAATTTGGCAATCTTTTGGTATTGAGATGGTCCCTTTAGGGGGTGAGAGGGGGGTGAAGTTGGCACTAAATCGATCTGCCAGGATATTGGCAATATCCTTGGGATCAGTACATTTAATGCCATTCTGTTGTAGCTTAGAGCAGATCTGAGCATTGCCATTTAGATTCTTGACATAACTATAGAATGCCTTGTGGTTGTCTTTGGAATCTTTGGTAATTTTATTTTCATAACTAGCTTTTGAGGATTTTATGAGGGATCTCAGCTTCTTACTGAGGCTGGTGAGGGAGTTTTTTTGCATCCTGGGATTTTCCTCTTTTCTGCAACCATTCCTCAGGATAACAAATGAAAACAATACTAAGCATTTTCAGAACTCCTGAAGAGTGACAGCAGGCTCATAAGCTGGTTATTTTTTGACATGTAAAGTCACACTTGGTATTGTCATTTCTCATGGAATGGCCAAGTACAAACAATTCAGCTGGTTGTGTAACATGTAGTAAACTTCTGTAGTCCCATCCTGTGGGACCTGCAGGGGTTCCCAAGCATGCTGAGAAAGATAGTCCTTACAGCAAGTCCAGAGTATGACCTTCTTCTAGTGGATTATGCCTTTTACACCTCCTTTGGGGATATCTTCAGAAGATACCCAGATCAATTGTATGGACCCCTTTCAACATGGAGTAGTTATGGCTTTATGTACTCTGAAGTCCTTTTAGATTGCCAAGCATCTTGCCGTGTTATGGGGAATGTGCCCAACTACACTGTGAAAAACTCCATTAGTGCAACCTTTGTCTGTACTCTCATTCTTTTCGTTGGTACCCAAAGCCCATGACTGTAGGTAAAAACAAGGACACTGACTGACAGATCATGCGTTTTGTTCTATGACTCAACTCTTCCATCCACACCACAGTCAGCAATTTGTGCAGTACTGCCACCGGTGCAGTGATCCACTGGCTAGTTTCCCAGTTCCTTCTACTTTGACTTATAAGATCCCAGGATATTTAATCTATTCCATCTGAGATAGTGTCTCCTAGGATGTTTAATCTATTCCATCTGCTATAGCTACTGCTACTACTTCATCTGCAGGAATCAGTTTATGCTTTTTTTGGGGAGCGAAATGTGATCTGTGCTTTGAGAGTGCCTACAGCTGTCCAGGTTCCTTCACATTCAGCTGGGAATCCATTCTTTACACAATGGAGATCACAGCCCTTGCTGAGAAGGTAATATCTGTCTGTATTATATGTAGTAAATATATCACAGGATGGGATTCGTAGATGAGCAGTGCTAGTATTCAAGGAGTTTGCTGCAAGAGAAGGCTCACAGCTACAGTAGAGATGCATATGGTATTTTTAAGAATCGTCTGCATGGCTTTTACTTATGCTGATTAATGCTGTGCTGTGTAGTGTATGTCTGAATACCAGCCACAAAGTTTCAGGCATAGAAAACGTGCATGTAGACAGTTCATTATATAGAAGTAATATAGCTGGAAAAATATTTCAGAGTAATCAGGCACAACATGTCATACTGGCGTAGATGGGTTAAGTGAAATGTAGGCTTGACAAAAATACAGGATGTATTGGTTTGTAGAAACTTTAAGCATTTGGCAATGTAGTATGCTGAGAATACTTTGTTACTGTGACAGTACAATGACGTGGTTACATAAAGAAATTAGAAATGGTAATATTACTTGTAAAAATCTCACACTGATTTTCTACAGTAAAATAATGAATTGGTGGTGAAGCAGACATGTCAATTGCATTTTGGAAGACTAACACTGGCAGCCTACCCATACCTCATTAATGACTTGTGAGTATTCTTGTACATTGTTATGTGAAATACACTAATAAGGGTTGGGAAACTGCACAGTATCCAGTCATTTCTAGTTCATCAATTATCCAGCAAAGATGTACTTTTTGTATAATAATTAGTTCATATGTAACATTGTTTTCAGTTAGTCAGTTTGTGAAACTGTGTTAACTATTTGAACAGTCATATATACACTGTAGCAATTAATAAAGTAATCAATAGGCAAAAGAGCATGGTTGTGGATTAGAAGTACTTCTTTGTAGGAATAGTTGGAATGAGATGGGTTAGCTGTTGTACAGAACGTAGTGCAGTGCTTGTAGACATTTTGATGACTGTGGGAGGGATTTGGCTGGAATTTGTGGAACTGAGGGTAAGCATGAGTTTGTGGAGAGGTACTGTAGATTCTAAATCAGTAAAATAGTTGTCAAGTTTACAGAGAGGTACTCGGGGTTGTAAATCAGTAAAATAGTTGTCAAGTTTACAGAGAGGTACTCGGGGTTGTAAATCAGTAAAATAGTCGTCAAGTTTACAGAGAGGTACTCGGGGGTTGTAAATCAGTAAAATAGTCGTCAAGTTTACAGAGAGGTACTCGGGGTTGTAAATCAGTAAAATAGTCGTCAAGTTTACAGAGAGGTACTCGGGGTTGTAAATCAGTAAAATAGTCGTCAAGTGTACAGAGAGGTACTCGGGGTTGTAAATCAGTAAAATAGTTGTCAAATGCTTGTGCCAACCTTTTGAGTCCGGGCTGTGCAGAGAAGGGGGATTGTTTAAGGATATGTTGACTATTGCTAATGTGCTTTGAAGATGGATTATTAATTTTATTTTTATTCATCCTTTGTTGCCTGGGTTAGTCCCACTAGTCTAGTGACCTCTTTCAGAGGCTACCCAAGGTGGTTTTTATACTACTAGGAAACATTTGACCAAGGCATTTGGTCTAGGCAGGGCATTATCATACTGTTTTGATTCTATTTGTAATTTGAATCCAGAAACATTTTGGTTTTTAAACCAAGGTTTTTCATTTGTACCTGCTGGGCAGGCAGCTGTTGCTAGAAGTCTCACTGACCTAAAATTTTAACTTGGATTTCCATATTTTCAGTGCATTTTAGATGATTTAAGTATTGTTTTTAATTTAAATGTATGTGGTGATAATAAGACCATTGATTGTCGATCAGGCTAGTCCCACTAGATCGGTGGCCTGTTTTCACACTGACTAGGGGAAATTTGACCAGGGCACTTGTGAACGTCTCCTCTTTGGAGGACTCTTTGTGAGGTGATTACTAGTTGGTGTCAGAGGGGTGTTACCGGTTGGTGATCACTGAATGCGAGATGGAGGCTGTGAGTGGAGATGAGCTAAATGAGAAAATGGAAACTGTAATTCAGAAGGAAGAATATGCTTTGGAGATGAATATCATAACATCTTGGGGTCTGGATGACTCTGTTTTACAAAAAAAAAATTGATTAAGCAGAACCACAGGAATCTGAGACCATACAGTGGAGTGTGGAAAAGAACAGAATATTTGGCAGTGAGGAGGTAACTGAAAGACATAAGGATGCTGTAAACTATACTATAGATGCAGAGGGGGCATGTCTGGCCAGTTGAATAACTGGCTTTAAAGGTATGCTGTATGTTGTGCAGCAGAAAGATGGAGAAGAGAGTGGTAAACGTACTGACAACATTGTTTCCAGAGTAAAAACTTGTGCAGCTGCAGTAGTTGTTTCCAGTGAAAGACTACAGAAAGAAAGGGATGTGCAGTTGCAGAGGAGACAGACTGGAGCTGTTGATAGCTGGAGGAAAAGGCCTGTGATGAGGGTGGAATCAAAGTATGAACAGCAAATAAACAGGTACTGTGTTTTACACACTGTTGTTATGCCCTTATGATTCATTTTATCTGATATTATGACACGTGTGTGTGTGTGTGTGTGTGTGCGTGTGTGTGTGTGTGCATGTATGTATATATATATATATATATTTATTTATTTATTTGCATTTGTTAACCGGGTTGGTCCAGCTGGGTAAGAATTACCCTTTTTCAGTGGAGACCCGAGGGGAAAAGCCCCAAACAGACATACAAATATATACGAATAGAGACAAATTTACAATATTACAGAGGAAAACAATATTATGGGTATAATGGATAAGAAAAACAAACAATGAAAGTTTGAGAATATGAGTAAGGTAGGCCAGAGGCATGCATGCAAAAGATTTATGAAAAGGTGTTACATATTCGAATACTTAAATGTTTGAATCGCTAAAGGTCAACCTTTAGTGATCGAACATTCAAAAGTTTGAATATGTAAAAAAATAATATTAAAAAGAAAAAGGAAAAGGTTTAAGCAGGGGGGCAAGCTCCCCCTGCATCCCCCCCACATGGGGGGCTGCTCTCCCCACATCCCCCACTACTTAAATATACCAACTCTGAGATTGCACTTCAGTGCACTACAGTGAGGAAATGGAAAATTTCACATTCCCTACACTATAGCACGATCTTGGAGTTGGTATATTTAAGTAGCGGGGGTGCAGGGGGGTTTGCCTCCTAGTTATACCCTTTAGTTTTTTTTTTAATTTTTTAATTTTTATTTATATTAGAACATTTATTTGTTCGATCATTAAAAGTCGACCTTTAGCGATTCGAACTTTTAAGCGTTCGAATATGTAATATAGACCATATATAACTGAATCTTTGTGTGAAATAACTTTTTATTTGAGAAACATGTTTATTAAAATGTAAATGCAGAGTTAAAAGAATAATGTTACAACTTGGAGTAACTTAGAGGGAAATGAATTAAATTAGTTTTTTTTCTAGGCCTATGTCAGGATGTGCATGATATTAAAAAAAAGCTGTGGATGACAGAAAAGTGTGGACTGTGGCTGTGAAGCTGATGTAACTTTAAAAAGAGAAAATAATACATTTAAGCATATGACTGAGGTGATAGTAATACCAGGTAAAAAAAGACTACTAGGTACTGGGATAGCCAAAAACATGTTTTTTCCATGTCGTAATGAATCGCATTTAATCCATGATTGTTCAAAAAGAAGGTGTGGGTAGTTTGAGGAGTTTGGGCATTCCAGAAAAAAAAAAACTATAAGCCATATTGTAAGAAGTTGTGAAATGAGGAGTATTTTTGATGGACTGTTCACTAACTAATGAATAAACACAAAGTGACAAAAATGAGTGGGAAGAATAAGTTTTTACAGAAGAAAGGGTGACAGAGTATGATGAAAGGGTGAGAGTGGGGGATGAAGAATTACTTGGTAAAACTATAAAAAAAGATGTACTCAATGAAGTCCAGAAACTAACAAATGAAAAAAAAATGCACAAAAAGATGGAATACAGGTTTGGGGTGAAGAAGGGGAGATGTGAGTTCGGAGTCAGAAAAAAGGTGGCATGTTCTTTTGGGTGTAGGGTGAAGAGAAAAAGGAGGCTGAAATATGAAGTGAAAAAAATCAAAGGTGTGAAAAGGTTAATGTAAGTATCGCATCACTGAATGTGAATAGCATGAAAAGTGATGTTAAGAATGATGGTGTTTGATGTAAAAAGATGCAGAGATAATTTGTTTAGTTGATATAAGATGTACACATACAAGGAAAAGGATGGAATTTGAGATGATGTGAAAAGAAAAGTGGTGTGACTACAAGGAGTGGTAGATGTTCAGGTGTTGCAGTATTACTGAAAAGTAAAGATATTAAAATATTAGATGTAGTGGTGGTGGCAGGGAGAGTTTTAGTGTGTGATGTAAGAAAGAGGCAGAAGGATTTAGAATAGTAGTTGTGCATATGTTTACAAAGTAAATGAAAGAAAAATGTTTGAGTAAATTTAAAAGTATGCAATAGATGCATTATAGTGATGGGAAACTAACTGTAATTTAAGAAAGGAGAAAGAAAAAATGCACAAGATGTAAACATTTAGAGAGAGATTGTAAAAATCGTAGAATTAAGAATAGCAAAAGAAAGAGAATATACTTATAAGAGGGTTTGTATATTGTTTACACATTAAATGAAAATGGTAAGACATAGATTTACAGAAGCAAAGTTTTCAGATCATAGGGCTGTATGGACAATAATAAGTGAGAATGACAATGTATTGAAAGAAGGAACGTGACGATTGACATGAAAAATTACATGAACAAACTGTGTTAAAATAGAGGGCAAATCTGGGAAGACCATAGGACATTGAAGCCATTTCATGACATTTTGAAAAGTGATGTATGTTGTATAAAGAAAATTAAAAAATATGAGTGTGTATCTTTATATGTGTGTGGGAGTGTGTATGTATGTATTTATACATATAAAATTAGGAGGAGACCAATGACATATAAGCAAAAAGAAATTTATGAAAGAATACTAGAAAGGGGCGGGGGAAGTCTTGAAGAAAAGAAATTATATAAATGTAATAAAGAAAAAACAGAATGATATGTAGACAGAGTATTACTTGAAAGGGAGAAAAAGTGTTTCCCCATTTTTAGGTAAGTAATTGAGGTATGAGAGAGAAATTAATGTAATGAAGGATGGAAAAGAACAGTTTAAATATAAACAGCAAATTATGGATATAGTTGAAAAGTGTGTTCCAAATATTTATGGGAGAGAATATAACGGGGTTTATGGAAAGTAAAGAAGATGAAAAAGGAGATAGTGGAAGAAATGGGGAAACAAGAGGGAAGAGTTATAGGATGCTGTAATGGAAGGTAAAGCAGAATACATACTAGGTCCATTTGGATTAGAGTGGAGTTCTTTTTTTTATAAAGAAGTGTCAGATAATGAAAAATGTGTTTTGAGAAATATTGAATGAATGGATGGGAGAAAGTATAAAAGATGAAGAGAATTGTAAGGGGGTTTATAAAATGTATGTGGAAGAGGGGAAAAGGGAATAAATAAAAAAACTGGAGACCAACTGCACAAGAATAATGGAGATCATGAAAGAAAAAGTGGATGGAGATGTGTATGAGGCTAAAGGGAAGAGACCATGAAAGGCTAATGATGGTTAAAATAAGATGTTAAGTGTGTAGAAAGGGGGGGGAAGGAGAAGGAAAATGAACAGTATATAGCTAAGGTATGTGATAGTATTGAACATGGAGAAAAGAACAACAAGTAGGATAAAAATAAAGATAGTAAGGACAATTCATGAAGGTGGATGGTAGGAAACAAGACCGGGAAAAAGGATAAAGCAGGGTTGTCCATTGAGCATGTGGCTGTCTGTGATGGTAATGAATGCAGTTATACAAACATGTATATGAAGGTTAGAGGATGGCAGGTGGGATGTTAAGGAAGGGATAACGTTACCGTTAATGGCAACCTATGCAGATAATTTGGTTTTAGTATCCAAGAACAACTATTGGATGAAAGAGGTACTTTTCAGAACAGAACTTTTGCATGTAGTAGGATTATAGTTAAATAAGTAAAAAAGTAAGGGGTTTGGAAATTTGGTGAGACTGGCAGGAGTTAAATTTTATCAGATATGAAAGTGATGCTCTAGGGATTAAGTTTGTAAGGAAACAAATAGCAATAGCATAATGGTGAGAAATTTTAAATAAACGTGTGTGTGTGTATTTTTATTTATGTGTGTGTGTGTGTATGTGTATATATATATATATATATATAAGTTGACAGATTGTTGGAGAGTGTTTCAGACATACCTAAGAAAAAGACTATATGTGTTAAATGCAGATATTTTAGGAAAGCTAACTTACTTAGGTGGCCTGTATATGTTTCCAAGCTGTATGGAAACTGAATTGATAGTGTGACGCATTGTTGCCTCCCAGCAAAAGGTTCTTTGGTTTGATTCTCAGCTGGACTGCCTTCAGTGTGGAATCTGCATGTCCTCCGTGCATTTGCATGGGTTTCCTCCGTGTTCCAGTTTCCTCCTACATTCCAAAGAGATGCATCTGGAACATTCCCCCACTGGGCCTTTGCTGAAAATGGGCTCTGCCCCAGTCAGACTTTTCCAGTAAACAAATGTTAAACAATTATACCTAGAGTCCACTATAAAAGACAGTGGGAAAAAAAACAATTACATAAGTAAGAAGCTGATTAGCATATGTTTTAGCAACAGTTATAAGGTTACACATAGGAAGGCATATTGTTATTATACAGAACATTTTATGTACATGAGTTTACACAGCACAAGTAAGGAGGTAAAAAAAGAATTAATTCCAACACAACGTAGAGGATAGAAAATTATCAGAAAAATGTTTTTAGTTGAGAAGTATTAAGACAAAGGGAGAATAGTATCAGTTTGGATTGGAGCAAGGGCAGAGCCATTGGTTTTTCATGAAGATTTTCAAATGTTTCTTGAAAAGGTTTGTGGAAGTAAGGGATGTTATTTCTATTGGAAGTTTGTTCCAAGTATTGCCAACAGCATTAGAGAACAGGCAGTCCCCGGATTTGTTGTTGGATTTTATGGTGGCTACTTGTAGCTTCTTAGTGGGGAACTGCGGTAGCATTGTCGCCTCACAGTTAGACGTTGCACGTTCGATTCTCAGTTAGAGTGTCTTCTGTGTGTCGACATGCGTGAATGGGCGTTCCTTCATTGAAGGTTGTGCATTAGGCCCGGCAAGCCAGCACGTAAAAATCTACTGCCAATCATTAGCGGACCGGAGTTCCGCTGTGGCGACCCCTAACTGGGAAAAGCCGAAAGACAGTTACTTGTAGCTTCTTAGTGGATCTTAGGGTTGCTAGATTTTTATAGGAATTGAAGAGATTACAGAATATTGGAGTATTTGTAGGATGATGTAAGATTTTGTGGATAAAAATGAGTTGCTGGAAAAGTAGTTGGTTTTGAACCTCCAGCCATCCTAGAAGTTTAAGGTTATGGCAATGGTGGGTTCGAAAAGGGGCACCGGTGGCAAATGTGGCTATGTTGTAGGAGGTTGCTAGTTTATTCAGATTGCTTTTGGATAGGTTAGTATAGATAGGGGTGGCATAGAGAAGGGTGGAAATGGTGGGTTTGGGCAATAGAAATCTTAACTGTGGCTGTGAGAAAGGGCTTTATTCTGTAAAGGAATCCAAGTTTTCTATTAACTGATTTAATAGTTGAATTAATGTGTGTGTCAAAGTTGAGATTGTTATCTATTTTTACACCCAGGAGTTTGGTGGTGGTGTCAGGAGCAATTTCTGTGCCATTATTTGATGTAACTATGAAAGTGATGGGGGGGGGACTTCTGTATGGGAGAAAACAGTAATAATTTAGTTTTTTTTGGGGTTAAGGAGGAGACATCGTTGATGGAACCAGTTTTCTACTGAGGTAAAGACTTTTTGTGTACTGGTTTGGAGTTCTGCTGGAGAGGATGCAGCACCGATTAGTGTTGAATCATCTGCATATTGTATGCAGGTATTGGGGAAGGGAGATTTCAGATCATTAATGAAAATAGTGAAAAGGAGTGGTCCTAGAATTGATCCTTGTGGGACTCCAAGGGTGATTGGAAGCTGAGAGGATAGGTTGTTGTCCCGCAGGACTGCTTGTTTTCTGTTTTCCAGGTGGGATTGGAACCATTGTACTACGTGAGAATCAAATGAAAGTGATTAAGTATACCTGTCAATAGTTGGTGGTTAACCATATCAAAGGCCTTTGAGAGGTCTATGAAGAGAGCAGAAGACAGCTGGTTAGTATTCCTATTTTTATTAATGCAGTCTGTAAAGGATAGGAGAGCAGTTGTAGTACTGTGGAATGGTCTGAAGCCATGTAGGCAGTCCACTAGTAGGTTATTTTGGAGGAGATGATGCAGTAGTTGACGGTGGATACATCTCTCCATAATTTTTGCTTAGGGAGAGAGAAGGGCTATGGGGCGGAAGTTTGAAAGTTCATTTGAGTTTCCTTCCTTATGCAAAGGGATATGATGTGAGACTTTCCAGATTTATGGGATGTAGGATTCAGAAATGGTTCTGTTTATTAAGATAGAAATAGGGTAGGCAAGTACACCAGCTGCCATTTGCAGGTATTCAGCTGGGAGGGGTCAGCTGATGGTGTACATGGTTTAAGTTTAAGAAGCGGGGAGTGTATGAGAGATGTCTGAACAGGCTGGAGGTGAAATGTCTGGGGCAAGTTGGATAGTGAGGGTAATTTGGAGGTGGTAACAGGTGGTAAGGTATTTGTTAAAGATGTCAGCAATTTGGTTGGGAGAATTTTGAGTTAAATTAGAGGGGGTAGGTGTTTTGGACTGTCCTAGGTGGAGTAGTTTATTGATTCCTGACCAGAACATTTGTGGGTTTTGCTGTTGGGTCTGTTGGAATCTGAGGTAGTAGTTTTTTTTGTCAAGGAGTATAGATATTTTTGTGGTATTACGAAGTTGTCAAAAGTTTAGGTGGTCAATTGGGTTTTTAGTTTTTCTCCATTTGGACCAGAGTTTATTTCTTAGTCAAACGTTATGCCTTGTGTCCTTGGAAAGCCAGGGAGCCAGTTTGTTCTTAATTCTAACAGTGCAAGCGGGATCATGGTGATCTAGGATTTGCAAAAATGTTTTGTTAAAGAATGAAACTGCTTCATCAAGAGGTACATATTTTAGAGGAGACCAATTGCAAGCTTTAAGCTCATCTTGGAAGTTAACTGGGTTGAGAATTTTCTTGTTTCTGGTAGTTCTAAATATATTTGATTGGGACTGTGGGTCTTTTGCCTAGAAATGAAAGTAAGAGAATGGTCTCTTATGTCGTCGGGGAGTATACCTGTTTTATAAGCAATGGGGTTACTATTAACTAGTATCCAATCTAAGGTGGTTTGTTTCTTGCTAGGTTTGTGGGTTCTGGTAGGGAAGGTAATGGTTTGATGGAAGCCAAAAAGGTTTATATGAGTAGTTGGGTTTGCAGAGGTACAGCCATTCCAGTCAATATTAAAATCAACAAGAAGTATGGTTTCTTGTGGTAGGGACATGGAGAGCCAGCTAAGGATATGTTCAAGAGTACTGATGTTATTACCTGGGGGAATATACGAGCAAATAATATATATGGATTTATTTGTATTAATTTGGAGTTTAGAGGTTAGAATTTCAGCGTTATTAGGTGGCGGTGGATGTATATCTAGTGAGGTGACCTTCAATTTAGATTTGAACAGTATTGCTACCCCACCACCCTTTTTATTTAGACTGTCAAGTCAGAGAATGTTATAATCTTGAGGGACAATGTCATTGTCTTTAGTTGTGGGTTTAAGCCAAGTTTCAGTAAGGCATAAGATGTCAGAAGAATAGGTGTCTAATAGGGCGTGAAGCTGAGTAATTTTATTATTTACACTGTTTATATTGAGGTGACCTGTAAGTAGAGAGTTTGGGCTTTTTGAGAGGGTGAGGGGAGTGGTAGTATTGGCTGAAGAAGTATTAAGGGTGGTAATGTTAGGACCAGGGTTAGGATGGATGTCACCATGTAGAAGTATACCATTTTGAGGGTTAAATGATAGTTTGACAAGTTTACATAGAAAAGAGTCTCCTTTTCTTATTTGGTGATATTTAATATGGATTATTCTATGAAACTGTGGTAGGAGGTAGGATGAAGAGCATCTTATGTTACTGTGTGTTAGAGAGGCTATAGGAGAAAGTGGGCTTGTTTGTCTTAGGGGATGTTGAATTTTAGCAAAGGTTAGGGATTCATAGCAGGTTAGGCCATAAGATAACAGTAGAGAGGTAAGCCCAATGGACCAGAGAAGAATGTTAGGGAGTGTTGAACAACAGTGGCTATACATAGTGAAGGGTATGGGGAGGTGGAGAATAAGCTATTTGAAAGTACTGAAGGCCAGTTACGTGGTGGGGCTGTTATAGGGAATATCAGCTGTTGAACAGTTAGGGTTAACAAAATGGAGTCAAAAATGTTAATTGATAATGAGAAATGGAGTGGGCTAATTGGTTGATGAGGGTTGGGGGTGTGGCTATGGAAGTATAAGGTCAGGTGCACTGGGGGTGGGTGGGATTTGGGGGTAGGGGAGCGGAGTGAACCCGCAGGGAAAACTGAGCGGGTAGAGCCAAATGATGGACAAGCCACAGTGACAAAAAAAAATTTGTAGCTGTAGAGGATTACAGCTAGGAGGTAGGTGTTTCAGTCGAGAGTAATCAGTGTAAACAGCACCTGATTTCAGCAATATGGTCAGGGTAAAAGGTATATTAGGTGAGTTAGGAGAGGATAGGGATAGAAACTGGGTAGGAGAGCTTGAAAAAAGGATCTAAACATAGTTATATTTGAAAGTTACAAAGTATCCATCTAGCCCTGGTATAGGGTGCCACCTAGTGGCTATCGTAGGAATGGCAGCAACTTTAGTCAGTTAAGGGATTAATAGATAATATTAGTAGAAACTATGGTATGGGCTGGGCATACAAGCGGTCTGCGGTCGGCTGCTATCTCGCTCTGGCAAAGTGAAATACCTAACACATAACCTAGCTACAGTTTAAAGAATAATATTTAAAATAGTAGTAGGCTACATACACTGAAGTATTTATTTTAGGGGGCTATCACTCCGACGAGCACCTTGAGGGTAGTGGTGTCTTCGCAGGAATACTTGGTGGTGGTTATCTTTCCAGAGGTTGCTGAGAACCTAAGTTGTATTTAGAGAGATTTTAGAGTCTTTCCTGAGTAGGAGCCTTTGGGTAGTAGACTGTAAAAAAAAGGAAGAGCAGTAATATCAGTGAAAGTCAGACAGTAAAGGGAAGGGTAGGAAGGACTGGATAGTGTAAGAGATAAACTAGATAAGGCTAGACATGAAGGCAAAAATACAGAACAGTAAAATATGGAGGTGGAGGTAACAGAAGGCCAAAAGCATAAATAAGTAAGTAGGCCGCTGTCCTGTTTCAACGCTGCAAGGTAAAACAAGGACCGAGAATGCAGTAGCATTGTGTGCTCAGCCCACTGTGGCCGGACATAATCATCAAATTGGAATAAGAGGTGGTTAACAGATGGGGAAGTCTGTGAAGTGTAATGAATGGATAGCAGCAGTAGCAGAGGGGAAGAAAATATTGGAAAACAGGAGCAAAGACAGTGGTGCTTTGGACTGAACCCACTCTGTGGGCACACACAAGCAACTAGTGTTACAAGTTAGTTATCAGATAGGGTAGTGAGAGACATACAGCGAAAGGACAGCAGCAGTTGCAGAGGGTTGCAGAGGTACAAGCAAGCTATATGCAATTCAAGCATCAGAATGCATTTATCAGAAAGGTACAAACAAGCAATTTACAATTCAAACCTTCAGGAGCATTTATAATCAACCCATACATGGAGACATTAGAAGTTAAATAAACAAACAAGGGGAGCCTTTCTTAGTACACGAGCTATTCAGCACCCCACAATCACTAAATATGTTAAGTATTGACTAACAATTATTTCATTTGGCAGACAAGTCGTCGAAGTAATGTGAGCTATATCTGTTATTAACAAGATAATGCAGGCTAGAATGAAAAAAAAGGAAAAACAAAAACAAGCGATATAGACAGTGTGCTTCAGCGCATTACCAAAATGTAACAATCAGTCAGAGTTTAGCAAATTCATCGCATTTAGCACATAACAAATTATTGGTCAGAGCTAGCAGCCTAGTTGGTAAGGCATTACAAGGACTATCAGTGCAACAAGGGTTGCTTGCCTACCACTAAATGTTTATAGCGTGCCTTTCAGCAAACGCCTTTCTCACAAACAGTTTAAGCATATATATTGACTATTCAGTAGGTTTAACACCAGACAACAAACAGAAACAACCAACAAGGGTAAAAGATATATTAGGTGAGTTAGGAGAGGATAGGGATAGAAACTGGGTAGGAGAGCTTGAAATAAGGGTCTAAACACGGTTAGATTTGAAAGTTACAAAGTATCCATCTAGTCCTGGTATGGGGTGCCACCTAGTGGCTATCGTAGGAATGGCAGCAACTTTAGTCAGTTAAGGGATTAATAGATAATATTAGTAGAAACTATGGTATGGGCTGGACATGCAAGCCGTCTGCGGTCGGCTGCTGTCTCGCTCTGGCAAAGTGAAATACCTAACACCCAGAAACGTGTTAATATAATAAAGCAACCCTTCCTCTTTTTGTTAAGTGCCATGGAATCTTTTACATCCACTAGACTGATGATTCGCTTTGGCGAACCCTAATGGGAGCAGTCAAAAGGAGAAGAAGAAAAAAAGCTGCCAGTAAGTCAAACAGATGGAGCTTCAGTTTAACATGTCATCTAAAGGAGGGCACACTCAGGAGTGCAGCACACTCCTTAAACTGCACTAAAAGTGTTAGTACTGAAGAAATTAATCAACTTAATGGTGTGGGAATAGACCCTACAGCCTTCTGCACCAAAAGCAAGTATGTTACTACTGTTACTGATATTGCTATTTAATCCCTACTTTGTAGACATCCTTGCTACATTTGCTGTGGTGCGCAGCAGAGAAATTATACAGACTTCCAAACAGACTTTAGCAAAGTATTATTATTTGCTTTGTAGCGAGAAGGATGCATTGTATAATTTGCAAAAAGATGATTATCTTAGTATTATGAAAGCCAATAAGGAAGGAAGGGGTTGGTGATTATCAGCAAAGATTATTTCAACTCTATTTGCATTATTACCTAAAGAGACTGACTACATTGAAGTGTCTGTTTCTGGGATTATTGCTGCACACAGAAAAGTAGATAGTATATCAAGATATTATTTTTTATCGACTTTAAATTTTTCATGTAACATCATCTTCTTTTGGCTGTTCCCGTTAGGGGTTGCCACAGCGGATCATCTGTTTCCGTTTCTTTCTGTCCTCTGCATCTTGCTCTGTCACACCAACCACCTGCATGTCCTCTCTCACCACATCCATAAACCTTATCTTAGGCTTTCCTCGTTTATTTTCTTTTTTAAATTTTTCATGTATATGCCCCTAAAATTGGGGTTCTTATTGGTATTACCAGTATACATAAAAATAGGACCAACCCATCTTTTCATCCTGTAGTATCAGAAGGAGAGCCCAAGACTGAACTGTTTGTGAACAAAAAGTTGAAAATGTATTTATATAAAGAGGATATTGTGATAATGATTTGGTGCACTTTTGGGGTATATTGAGTAAGGTAGGATTGTTTGTTCACTACAGTGGGCAAAAAGTTGAAAATGTATTTACATTAAGAGGGCATTGTGATAAGGATTTGTGCATGTTTGGGGGTATATTGAGTAAGATCTTGACTCACAGTTAAAGGATTGTTTGTTTATTCACTACAGTGGACATTTAATCACTTTATTCACATATGTCATCGGAACCTGGAGTTGAATCCCATGGGGGATGTCTAAATGTCCCATCAATTTCCACCTGAGAAATTATTATTTGCAGTGTAGGTGGTTTAATTTCAAGATGTAATTTTTTAGAGTAAATACTACAAGTAAATGTGTTTGTAAATTTGATTTTGTCTCTCATAATTTTCTATAGAATTGATATTTATGGTAGTTTCTGCTGTCATTTTATTGATGACTTGTTTGTGATGTGGTGTCGAAACAGATTAAAGTTTGAGAAATTTGTAATGGTACCTAATTCACACAGATTTTTTTTAAGACTTACGTACAGCATTAGTTTACATTCTGTAACATATTTGGATTTTGAGTTGACTTTTGAAAAGGAATTTAATACTCATTTTCTAGGGTATATCAAAATCCCATCTTTTTAATAGTTGCTTGCAAAATTACATTTTGCTTAACATACAGGGATAATGGCTTTATGAAAGAAATTTTGGTCTTAAAGAAGTTTAACATTAGAGGATATAGTGAGATGTGTTTGACATAATAGCTAAAAAGGCTATTGCATTGAGAGATAGTAAATATCCTCCAGATTTGAGTAGTCAAAATTAAGTACTATCCAAGAAGGCAAATCCTTATGGTAACAGCCCATGTATGATTGTGATCCATACTACAGATGCAAAAACAGTTAAAGATGTGATTAGACATAATGGAAAATACTTATGAAGACTGAATAATTATGTGAAATAGTTGGGGCAAGACCCAGATTTGTCAACATGAATAGATCTGAAGGCTTTGGTAGAACTCCAGAATAATGAATATGCTATTTTGACAACAAATAAAGAAAGGCATGTATAAGTGTGTACCATAATCTTCTTGTAGATTAATTTATGAGGGCCTAGTGGTGTTTTAGGACATTTAAATCAATCTCTTTCTGGTAACAAACATTACACTTGTAGCAGCACATATGTGGTTTATGTAGCCATATGCTGGGAATGCAGTTGCTTTTATGTAGTTAAAATAAGTAGAGATAGGGTAAGAAAATATTTGAACATATGTATTGTTTATTAAAATGAATGACAAGAATGCTGCCTTGTACAAACATAAGACAGTATGCACAAGCTGTTAAGTTTTTTACTGTACTTGATAGCAGAAGAGTATGAAGCATCATTGATGCAACAGAACAGTAGCAACTTCAGTTAAATGTAGCTATGTTAGCAGGTTTGATTGAGACTGTAAGTATTCAAAACACTTTAAAACTAAGATCTTTGAAAAAATTATTTTTCCCTTAAAGTTGGACAGTGTTAAATGCTTAAATTTTGTCATGTGGTTTATTGCTACCAATGAGAGCATTTAATATATAAATAAGTTCTGATGAAGTGTCTTATTTTCACATTTGGTGAGATAAAAGATGCTTAACTTTTATTTATTAAACCTGTGTGTTATGTCTAGAGGCTTTTTAGTTTTAGTTGTTTTGATGCTAGTTATACAGGTTTTGCCTCTTTCTTTTGTTTGGTATACTGTTTTGCAGTTACAGAGTTTGTGCTGTTCCCAGAAATTCAACCCATGTAAGGCATTTGGTTGGCAAACAGAACACAACATTATAAAATGAGATACTAAATTAGCTTTGGTTGTGTTTTGAATAAATAGCCAGTTGCGTGACTGCTAGAGGCTTACCAACAGTTAAAGATAATGCTTACAGTCGAGACCAGGGTCTGCAGCTACATTAATAAGTTGGTAAGAATATTCATATGCACAAGCTTAAGATGTGATAGTCTCCTTTTGCATTTTATTGTATAAATATACTCTTAAATTTTGTTACCAGAGTCATAGTCAAACAAAACTTTTCCTTTGTAGATGATTCTTTATGTGTAGGTAGATAGTCCAGGAGCAATAAGGAGTCTTATAATGTTGTTGACGATTGATGGGTTGTTACACCGCCCCAGCAAAAAAAAAATATATATATATGTGTGTGTATATGTATGTATATATATATATATATATATATATATATATATATATATATATATATATGTATATCTTTGTCTTTATATAGCTATATCTATCTATGTATATATATATATATATATATATATATATGTAATGTGTATATATTTTTATATATCGTGTATGCATATCTATATATGTATATATATCTATATATATATCTACGTGTGTGTGTGTATGCCAATTTCACTATTTTTGTTAATGTCAATTTAAAACTTTAGTGTTCATGTCCTTTTCAATTTTCTGTTTGGTTCAGCGGTGGTACAGCGGTAGCGTTGTTACCTCACAGCAAGGGGTTCTCCCATTTGATTCTCGGCTGGGCTTGGGGAGTGCCTTCTGTGTGGAGTCTGCATGTCCTCCCTGCGGTTGGGTAGTGTTCGAAAGACATGTGTGCATAAATGGGCGTGCCTTCGTTAAAGGTTGGGTGTTGAGCTGGCACCTCGGCGTTTCGTAAAAATCTACTGCCAGTCATTAGCGGACCAGAGTTCCGCTGTGGCGACCCCTTACCGGAAAAAAGCCAAAAGACAGCCACTCTGTGCCAGGAAGTAGCTTTTTAGTAGTATAACAGAGAAGCTTTAAGTCAGTGTATTATAATGTGAGTCTGAACAAGTCCTTTTAACTTGATTAGTAGTGTTCTTGATGATGACAAAGCATGAGTACTTGGTGGGTCTTAATTTATGAGTTACAGTATTATTATTGTTATGGAACACATAGCTACCTAGTTTTTAATGGTGATCACAAATTTGGAGATTAACACAGAATAATTTTATTATTTTATGTGTAATTTTCACATAAATGTCTGTCAGTTCATTCATTTTCATTTCTCGCTTTATCCATTTCATGGTTTTAGGGGAGATGGAGCCTAACTTGGCAAGCATCAGGCATAAAAGAGGAAGTAACCCTGAACACACACACACACACACACACACACACACACACACACACACACACACACACACACACACACACACACACACACACACATATATATATACTCCATAGTATCACAGGCTCACCTGCCAGTATGTCTCTGGGGTATGCTTTTTTAAAGAGTAATGTGTGATACTCCTTTACTGTTTCTGCCATGCTCTTACACACATTGACAAACGGCTTTAGGTACAGTTGAGTTGTGTGACAGACAGTAAGATCAGATGCACTAAATGAGGTGTATTGGTAGTGCTTAGTTAAGTAAGTTATATGTTTGAAAAGGATTCAGTCCATAGTTCTTGTAACAAATGAAGAATTTCCCCAGCAGCCCCGAGTTAAGTTCCATGTACATTATTTGGTAGAAGATCAGTATGCTGCGACTTGCTGTTGAAACGTCCATATGTTTCATCTTCTGTGAGTATAATACACTGCTGGAATTTTAGACATGGCCTGAGAAACCTGACCTTATCTGTGGGATATGGAGTAGTATATTAGCCTTACTTTCTGACATTTTTTGCCAATTTTGATTAAGGATTGTCAGTTGCCCTTCCATTTGTTTGCCATAAACCTTTGTAAAATATTCCAGACTTGTTCTTTTTGTTAATATCAAAATAACTGTAAAAACAACTAATCTTACAACATTCATAAAATTCATTTAAGGCATTCTGTGCAAGTAAACAAAACAATTTTCTACTTGTCACAAATAAGAGGGTCTATATTAGATCACCGACTGCTTAAAAAAGTGAACGGTGATTAATCGACCCTATGTAAGTGAAAGCTTACAATCTCGAACTGTCAGAACAGCGATTTTTTTTTCCCTAGGAAAAAAATAGCTGTTACAAAACACATAAACACAACACAAGCACACCAAACAAACAGCAATCCACACACATACACCTAAAATCTTACACCTAATCCTACACTAAACTATACACACATCACTAACTATCCACTTACCTTAACCCAAACCCTAACCCTAAGGTCCGTTACTGTCACACACTCACCTCACCCGCTCCCTAATTCTAACTCAGCTAACCCGCCCTAACCCTCACGTCCACACAGTCACACACATACCTAACCCACGCCCTAACCCTAACTCACCTAACCCTCACATCTACTCAATCGTACACTTACCTGAACCAGACCCGTAACTTTCCACCACAGCGCTGAAAATACTGAAGCAACAGAAACGGACAACCAAATTCTTTCCCTAGGAAAAAAAATCGAGTTTCTGTTGCTTCGATATTTTAAGCTTTTGCTGCATAGGGTTCGATATTAGAACATTCTTAGGTTTGAAACCTCATTGTTCTAATATAGACCCCAAATAAGATTGTTGCACTGCCTTAAAGAGTTTCCTAAAAATTATAAAGACAAACAAGTTTAGAAGAATGTGCATGTTGTTGAACAGAAATGTGAATGTATTGTTTATTGGTACTATGAAAGTGAAAAGGCTTCAGTACTATAAATTCTAAAAATACATGTGAAGCAATGAAATGGGAGTGCAGTGCTGACATTTGGAAGGAAGTGCTGGTTATTAATGGACAGAATGTGGAATATGAACTTGATATAGGTGGAGAGACTGATCTTTCAGAAGATGCATTTAAACAGCTGGGATTAGAAAATACTTGGGATACTCAGAAGAGTGCTTTTTGTGCATTGTTAACCCATTCTGTCTACTGGTGGCACTTTAGATCAAAAATTGCAGAAATGTAAGTACAAAACTAGAATGTCTTCTCCAAATAAAAATACTTTAAGAATTGAATTCTTATATTATGGTTATGTTGTTTATTGGAAGCTAAGAATAGTAAAAAAAAAAATTCACATAGTGAAAGCAAAGATGGTTAGTCTTGACATTCACCTGCACAGACAACTTAGATTTTGTTAACAGCCATTGGAATGATATCCAGCACAATTGTACTGAATTAGTTACAAAGCTGGGAGGCATGCAGGAGAACATTGTATACTTATAAAACTTGATGCATTGCTGGTAATTATTGTCCCAAGAAAAGTGCCTCTATGATTCAGAACTAAATCAGAACAGGAGCTGAAATGCATGGGAAGCCTGGGTGTCATTAAAAAGCAATTAGGGCTAACAGGATTGGTATCTATATTGTCTCTTGTGAAGAAAGATAAGTTTTTTTCTTCTGTATTTATCCACAGTATTCAAATAGAGTGACCTAAAATGAACTTTATCCATTGCTTACAGTTGAATAAGTGATGCCATGAATTACATATCTGTGCCGTACCTGCAAATAGTTATCTGTGCACTACCCTGGTAAACAAATGTAAAATAAGTAAAATAGTTAATATACTTTTAGGAAGGTACAGACCTCCTAGATGACTTACTGGTATTTCCCTAGCACCAGAAGTGTTTCAAAGAACTGTTGCCTATGCAGATAAATGTAATTGATGATCTATTGGTATGAGACAGAAACAAAAAAAGCATAATAAGAATATAGAATAGAGTAAGATTCTGTAATTGCAAGTTGAATAAGAGCAGATGGTCAGAGTCACAAGTATAAGATACATAGGTCATATTCTAATAGTCAAGGGTTTAAAACCTGTTGAGATCTTAAAACCTGAACCAAAAAAAAAAAAAAAACAGAGCAGTAGTGTAGATGCCAGGAACAGAAGGCAAGGAAGCATTATAGAGTTTTCTCTGCAAGATGTGTACCTTATATCATTGAGGTAGTTGTGCCTCTGAGGCAGCTGTTAGTGACAGGTTTAGCTTGAGAATGGAACTATGAAAAGAAATGCCAAAAGTACTCATTATAGATGTTGCAGTGTTACAGTACTATGCTGTAAATAAGCTAGTAACCTGGGCTGTGCTAGAAATTGGTCCACTGAGATCGGTGCATTACCTATGTAATTTAACATACAATAAAATAGTTTTGTTGTAAGTAGATGATGTTTGGAATAGTATATGCATTGTAATTTGGCTAGAGAATATACCATTTGCTTTTATTTATTTTTTTTCAAATAGCAATTTTATTGATTTTACCATACACATAAGTCACAAACAATTGCAGATTAACCATGCACAGTAAAAGAGAAGAGAACAAAAACACTACTCATTATATACAGTATATACAATTGTGCTGTTTGAGAACAGTAAGATCACTGAGAATTAGCTTAATGAAAAGTCTAGATGTAAAAGGGTAAGTATAATAACTGCACACACTATATTACCCTTTGGTCAAGATTTGAAGAACAGGTATAGGGGAAGAATTAGTATTAGTCTTGAGCCACCTTTAACTCGAGACAAGGGCAAGAGGGGGAAACAAAGGGATTAAATAAGCATAAAGGAGAGTGGGAATTAGTAACAATGAAGTAATCTAATTTATAGTTGTTGGCTGTCATTCAAGAGCTCAAAAATGATGCTCCAGAATTTCTGGTAGTAGCCCTGCTTGTGGGGGTTAGTTATTAAAAGTTTTTGCGAAGTGATGTATTTAACAGCCAAACCCTTAAAACCTCTCCAGGACATCTTAGAACGATCTATCTAGTGTTTGGTAATGTAAAATTTAACTAATAAAGTATAATTAAGATATGCAATTTTAATTTAGATATTTTAAGGTTGGTAACATGTAGCAAAGCCATTTCCCAGGAGAGGGTTGATTTATAGTATCCCATCTTGTCAAGTCTCACCTTGAGAGAGCACCAAATACTGTGAGAGTATCTACAAAACCTTAACATATGAATAATATTTGCATGAGGATAGAAGCATCAGGGACATGACATGGACATGTTTGAGTTAAATTTGTTTAAGTGGACTGGAGTGAAGTATACATTGTTAGTAATCATAAATTGTGTATAGGTAAGCTTTTTGAATGGGGAAAACAAAAGTGTGGATTTAATAGCTGATAATTTCTGATCTACCAACAGTTTTTTCCGTTGTTGATCCCAGTATTCTGCATATACAATTTTATCCTGATATAGAATTGAGATTAAAGGTTTATAAGATAGGGACAACATATTTTTTCTTACTTACAGTTAATATATCAAATCTACCCTAGTGCCTACCCACTTAACCCCTATAATTGAGAGAAACAAAGAGAGATAACAAACTTGAAAACATGACATTAAAAAAATTATGAAGTGAAAAATAACAATATTTACAAAATATGTACACCTTTGATCCAATTCCAGAAGATGCCATCTGAAACCCTTCTTATCTTATCCAACTAGCTCTTAACTGAGGATTCTACCAGTTACGGAAAGTAAGCTATAATTAGTTATCAAACCTGTTCATGGTATAAGCATAAGGCAAGGGGAATTAATTAAGCAAGCTCTGGAAATGGGTATCTAAATAGTGTTCTAAGTAGGAGATGTCTAATAATGTGTGCAGAACAATATATATCTAGGAATAATCAGTTATTGTGTTTGAAAAGGTCACCAAAGAAGTGGATGAAGGTAAAACAAGTACATACCACCTACCTTTTCCTGGCCAAAACTTTTGTGACAATCCCCCACTCAGGCATAGTAGAAAAGCTGAGTAAGCTGGGACTAGCCCCCTACATCACCCTGGTGATTGTCAGCTGGCTGATAGGATGCGGGAGATCAAAATAAGGGAAGCTACGTTCACTTGACCTATCACCAGTACAGTCTCCCTGGGATTCGGTGCGGGAACCTCTCCTGTTTGGTACCTATTTCTCTGAAATAAAAGCTAATACCAAAGTGTTCTGTCTGCCTAATTTTGCAGATGACTGCAAGCTAGGAACAGGCACTGAATCCCCAAATGACTTGGCCATCCTGCAGGAAGGTGGTCCCAAACAACTGGTGCCAGAATCATGGACTGAAACTAAATGCCAAAAAATGCTTTATCATATGTTTTTGGAAGTCAGCTACTGCAGGGAACTACCACATTGACGATTTACCCCTAAGAGATGATCCATTTCTGCAGGAAATGGCAACTTATGTTGACAATGACGTAACTTTTAACCAACATGCTCACTGTAGTAAGAAGGTCCTGCTGTACTGCATAGCTTATAAGTAAAATGTGTGTAGATATAGAGATGTCATTGTCCTCCTTTACTCAGCCTTTATTAGGCCAGTTCAGTTGAGTATAAAGCCCCTTTGGCATATATCTGTCTAGATACATACAACAAATAGAACTGTCACAAAGATACCTTACTGAAAGGATACAAGACCTAAACAATGTCTCCTCAATAGACCTTTTCAAAGCCCTGACACTATACTCAGTATTTTACAAACTGGTAAGAGGTGACCTGTGTCTGGCATAAAAGGTATCCTCCAGCCCAATATTGATGGATCTTCTGCACGTCAGCAATTCAGATGGCATCAGAAATACTCTGGCCAAGGATCAATACCTCTTCTGCCCCATGAACAGAATGGTTTGGTGGGATAAATATATTTCACAGAGAGTAGCACTACTCAGGAACAGATTTCCCCATTGACTTAAAACAAAGCTCATCCTTGCCCATATTCAAGTGAAACTTGAGTTTGTAGATAGGTAATAGAAAATTTATCCCAGGACTGCCCCCCCACCCCCCGTACTAGTAATGAACAAACACGTCTTCTAAATGCTTTATCCCACTTATGGGGCTCCTCAAATTATCAATGGTATTCTCACCAGGGGTAAGATATAATCATCAATGATGGATGGGTAGGGCCAATGAGACAGGCTAATTCAGGCAATAAATGGCAAATTGACTAGGCTTAAAACAGTCTGCAAGGGCAACTAGCCTAGTACATACTTGTTGACCTTCCTTTCCTATAAAGTTTTAAGTCTCCACTGCATGTCTTTAATCACATTTTCTATTTATTTTCCATTCTTGGGACACTTGCTATTTAAAATATACATAAATAATCTTTACACTGTCACATATCCGTCCACTATGATTCAGTATGCAGATGATGCTACAATCCTTTGCTCTGCCCCCTCCTTGGGACAGCTACAGACCATTACTCAAGAATCCTAGTCAGCTGTAGGGTAGTCGATACATAACTCTCACAAAAAAAAAAAAACTAAACTTATTTTCTTACTTCCTAAAACCAGTTCCCAAAACGTTAATAGTTTTAGTATTTCCTCTGCTCAAAACATTAAACTTGAGCAGGTTTCCAACAATAAGTTACTTGATGCAACAATTGATGATGATGATGATGATGATAAGCTCACATTTGGTATTATATACACAATGTCATAAAGAAAATTCAAGACTTGGTGCTCAGTCAGTAACCAAGCCACATCACTGGTTTAGCTTGTAAATGTACTGCACTTGCTTATCTCCAAACAGCACTCCTGTAAGCTACTGCTGTCCTCACTAAACCACACTCGTATATGCTGTCTCTGTCCTCATTAAACAGCACTCCTATATATACTGCTGTCCTAACTAAACAGCACTCCTATAAGCTATTGCTGTCCTCACCAAACTGTACAACACCCTCCTAGGGAAGCTTGAACAGTGCTACAGCTAGGGTTGCCACCTATCCATTTTTTTCTGGACTATCCAGAAATCAAACTGATTGTTCTGTAGTTTGAAAAACACTGTACAAACTCCGGTATTCTGTTTCAAAAAAAGAAATAAACTATAAGAGTGTGTTAAATGGACGAATTTATTATTCTTCTTTACAGAAAAGCATAGTAAATCAGACGAAAAAATGCATCAGAAGCAGAAAAAAAGAGGGTGTTCTCCACTGACTGCGTCATGATGATGTCACAAAAATGGGAGGAGAGTGGGCAGGAGTGGTGCGGGGAAGGATGGGGTTACAAACGGTGGAAGGAATGTGGCTTTGGTTCGGTTTTAGCCACAACGAAAGTGCCACCCCTCCGTTTTTTTCCAGACTATTTGGAAATCAAACCGATTCTCGGGTAGTCTGGAAAACACTGTACAAACTCTGGTATTCTGTTTCAAAAAAGGAAACTATCGGAGTTTGTAAATCGGCTGATTTACTATGCTTTTGTGTAACAAAGCATAGTAAATCAGCTAAAAACAGGCAGTGGGAACAGAAAAAGAGGGCGTTCCCCCACCAAGTGAGGTCACAGTGGCATCACAAAATGGGCGGAATATGGTCAGGAGAGGGGGTGGGGTGGGCAGGGTTACTGGTGATGTGAAGGGTGTGGCTTTACTCCGGTTTTAGATGCAATGGAAGGTGGCAACCCTAGCTACAGCAACATTGCCAAATTTACTTAGGGTTACCACCTGTCCCACTTTGCGAGGGACAGTCCCTCTTTGGGCAGTTGTGTCCTGCAAAAATATTGTAAAAATGGCAGATGTCCTGAGATTTTTAGGACAAAATTATTTCCTATATTTTATGTAATAGTTGCATAAAACAGTTATTCTGTATCTGAAACACTTAAATGTTATAAGAAACAGAATGAGTAACTAAAATGCTACAAGAATAAGCTTTTATTTAGGCAAAAAAGTGAGGTTCTGTCCTTTGCACTGGCTGTGGGTATATTTCGGCCTGCAAAATCTGACGTTTGTACCAAAAATGTCCCACATTGGGTATTTGAAAAGGTGACAACCCTAAATTCACTGCAATGAAAGGTGGCAACCCTAGCTACAGCAACATTGCCAAATTCACTGCTTATTTGCATAACAGATCCCATCACTGCCTTGCACTCTCAAACTGGATGGAATTCCTAAAGTATCTTAAATTCTTTTAGCTAAAAGCTTCTCGTTTTATACTTGAATGCCCTTCCCTGCATACCCTCCTTCAGTGGTATAACCCTAGTAGACCTATCTCCTCTAAAGATAAATTCCTGGCTCAACAATCTAAATTCCAGAACTCATCTGGGGTTGCTCTGTACTGTAATTATGTCTACATGTATTGGAATGCCATATCCGATCCACATATGGAATAGACAATAAGCCTCTCTCCATGCTCATCTTCAAAATACTAGATTGTCAGTTCTCAATTCCCAACTGTCTAACTCTCCTTAACATCATTTGTGAGTGTCTGATCTAATTACATCTTCCCCTCATTATCTGTCTTACAAATTCACTTCCGCCACAAATGCCTCTTCCCCCATCCTACATTCATAATAAAACAATGCATTTCTACTTTGGAACTCGTTACATTGCTGATTCTTTGAAGTCCTCAAATGTTGAAAACTGATTTTGACATTTACTGACTGATTTGTATTATAATATTTTAACTCATTATAAGATATGTTTATTATGTAAGATATGTTTATTTTTGTATGCGTCTTTTGTGTAATTGTCATGCTAGCTCAACTATGGTGTACTAATAAGAAAATAAAGAACGTTGCCTGGAGAAACCACTGGAATGCAGCCAAAAAATATATCTAAAACAGTATCATTTCCAAGTAGTCCACAGCGGATGGATAAAAACACTGTATTTAATAGCAAAATAAAACACAGCTAAGCGCTTTCGCAGTAAGCTTCATCAGATCTAAAATACAGTTCAAAACTCATTGTTATAAAGCACCAAATAATTCTCAACAACCAATCAGTTCAGAATGCTTCCTATAACATTAAATACCATGGTAACAAGATAAATTAACCTTAAAGATATAAACAATATATAAAGCATCAGCATACAATACTTAAAAATACATAACATGAATCTTCTTTTGGCTTTTCCCAATTAGGGGTCACCACAGCGGAACTCCAGTCCGCTTATGATTGGCAGTAGATTTTTAGGGTGCCGAAGTGCCAGCTCGACGCCCAACCTTTAACGAAGGCACACCCATTCAAGCCACTCTACCACGGGGAGGACATACAGACTCCACACAGAAGGCGCTCCAGCTGAGAATCGAACGGGAAAACCTCTTGCTGTGAGGTGACAACGCTACTGCTGCACCACCGCGGCTTTCAATAAAAATACATAACATGAATAAATAGTCTATTTACTGATATAATTGATATATATATAAATTATATATCTATCTATATATATATATATATATATATATATATATATATATATATATATATATATTCTTAAGTTTTCTTACAAAATTTCCAACAAATTTATTGATTTTTTTGGATATTAGATTGAGTATGAGTGAAGGTATTTTTTTTTGTATATTATGGAGCTTATCTCCCTGGGCCTCCACTGAAAAGGGGTCTTGCATGGCCCAGTCGGATACTTCCAGTAAACAAATTCAGTAAATGAATATTGCTGTTAAAACTGGACCCAGTACTTTGAATTCTGTATTTTAGCACCCTGTATAACACAAAGTGAATTTCAGAATCTCTTCAGCCCATTGTTATGTCTGTACACTCAATATGTTGTCTGACAATGTAATTAATTTTGGGAGAGAAAAAAAGGAAATGAGTACAAAGTTAAAGTGGAAGTAATAACAACAAGCAAGGAAAATGAGATAAAGGTAGTCCCACCAGCTGATCTGAAATTGAGCTGACAGGGTGGAGGGAGCAGCAATGAAGAAGGAACTGTAATGTTGGGGTGTTCACAGTAAAACGGAGTGGTTCAGTAAGATACTGATTGGAGTACTGTGTGCTTTTCTGGAGATGTCATCATTCTGAGCCAATAATCTGGATAGAAGCTTTTTCAGAGAACAGCTCAACTGATAGATGGTCTACACCTGAACTCATGGTTTTAATAACACAATGTGACTAGATTAGGGGAGGCATAATGAACTATTATCACAGGAAAGGGTGATGGATGATTATAACTGCCTGTCTGAACTAGCTGTGCAGTTGAAAACAGAATGCAGGGAACAAGCAGGTGATGGATGATTATAACTGCCTGTCTGAACTAGCTGTGCAGTTGAAAACAAGCATAAGGCAGTCCCATATGAAGAGTAGAAAAAAAAAATCTATTATTTACATAGGATTGCCACCTGTTGCTGTAGATAGAGGATTTGTGTGGGATTAGCTGATTTTTTTTTTTAAACTTTTGTCATGGTTTGCATTTCTGTGACCTTCTCCTTGTTTTACTTCTCTTGCATTCATTTTGTGATCTCTGTTCTAGTTCTTTTGCAGTTTGCAATTGTAAATAAGATGTTTATTTATTTATGTATGTATGTACTTTACACTTGTTAGTTGAGAAAGACAGACTGAGCTAAAAACCCATTTTCTGCAGTGCTCTGGGGAGAAAAGCTCCAAACTAAGGTTACACTTTATATTACAATGTGAATGTAGAGTAACAACAGAATAAATATTCAAGTATATAATAGTGGGTAGGAAGATTTAGAATGTTTTATGAAGGATAGAAAGGTGGCAGGAGAAGTTGGGGTATTGACCTTACAGGAGATAAGTTGTTTGAGTAAGAAAAATGTCAGTATGGTTATGGTGAATTTAAAAGAAAGAATGTGAAGTACAAGAGCAAGTCCAGATGCTGGTAAGGTGAACCTTTAGCTTCTTTACGACAGTGTGCTGACTAGTTTCGTTTCAAATGTCAGATGGTATTGAGTTCCATAGTTTGGCTGTGTGGGCAGTGTTTAATGAGTCACCACGGTCATTGTTAGATTTAGCTACTTGAAGAAAGTTTTGAGTTTGTGAACGCAAGTTTTTAGATGGAATGTATTTTTCAGCTAGGGTAGTTAGTAATGGGTAACTGGTAGGAGAACACAAACCAAGCCATGACAAAAAAAATAAATAAATCCGTAGGTCTGCAAAGACTCCAAATGTAAGCTCCTGGATCAACCAAATGTACTTTGAAACAAAAATGTTTTATGATGAGTTCTTTTGTTTTATTAAAAAAAACTGTTTTACATAACTTCATCAACATTTAAAAGCTGCTTATATAACCTGGTCTTGTCACATGACCTCAAGTCTCCTGCCATCGCACAACAGGTTTAGTGACAACACCTTAGTTACATGCAAAAACAATATTAAATAGAAAACATACTTAAAGCATTTGTAAAAATCTTTTTTTTGTGTAAAATTATCTTAAATCTTAAATTATCCCTTGTATAAATATCCTCCAGCATAACACAGATTTTACAACACATTGTATAACACATTCACAATATTTATCTTTGCAGTGCTTTTATTTTTTAATAAACGGCTCCGTGCTAACAGTCAAGTTACTGGAATACTTAATTTTGTCATGTCTCCATAAATGTAGGTTTTGCTGAATCAATTCATGTGTGGGTACACTACTTTATAGCTATAGCCTTTGTTTTATCTTGATCAATTTTATATCCCAAAAAACTCGTAACTGTCTCAGAATATTCCACAACACTAAGATGTCTTTTTCCTGGTTCTTTCAGATACAAAATAATGTCATCTGCAAATAAAGCCACATTTTCTTGAACATTATATCCTTGAATTTCTGAGTCCTTTATTTTCTTTAACGGTTCTAAATATATCACAAATAAAAGGGAAAGAGTAAACCATTGCCTGGATCCTCTATTCAGGGACAACTTATCAGAGAGGAACCCTCCCACTTTGATTTTTGCCATTGGTCCCTTATATGCCTTTCTGTTTGTGTCTTTCGGCTTTTCCTGGTTAGGGGTCGCCACAGCGGAACTCCAATCCGCTAATGATTGGCAGTTGATTTTTACGTACCGGCTTGCCAGGCCTGACGCGCAACCTTCAACGAAGGTACGCCCATTCACGCATGTCTCCACGCAGAAGACTCTCTAGCTGAGAATCGAACCGGACAGCGTCTTACTGTGAGGGGACAACGCTACCGCAGCACCACCACCGCGGGTCCCCTTATATGCCTTTCTAATTAACATTATTATTGTATCAGAAAATGGAAATACTTCCATTGCCCTACATATACAGTCCTGTCTTACACTATCAAATGCTTTTTCTGTATCAAGACCCACCAACAACTGTATTTTTTTACATTCTACATCCCTCTGGATTATCATTGTTCTATTAATGTTGTCAGATGTTTGCCTCCCTTCCACAAAAAAACACATTGATCCATAACTATGAATTTTGGCATCACCTTTGCCATTCTTTTAGCCATTCAAGACATAAACATTTCATAATCATGGCCTAAAATTGAAACTGGCCTATATTAAACTGGTTCGGATGTTTTTTTTAACCAACTTTTGGTATTACAGCCACCACAGCTTTTTTGTAGGATGTTTGTGCCTCCCCTCTTTTAAAAATACTATTAAACAAAACCTTCCAGATCTTTGTCACTTTGTTCCCTCCTAGCTTCTAAACTTCCACCGAATACCATATATTCCTTGAGACTTTTCTGTAGATTGGTTATGCATCGCAATTTTTATCTCACCTCCTCCAACATTGGCATATTTAAGTCTTCCATAAATATTTCCATTTGTGCTTTTTTTTTGATTTCCCACTTCTCTACTTTATACAGATTTTCATAAAATTTATACCTCTGCATGGTTATTTTTCCTGTTATAGGCTCCTTAAGTTTGGCAATGACTCTTTCTACTTTCTGATGCCTAAGTTGTTGTGCCAAAGGTTTTTGTGCGCTGGAGTTATCAAACACAGTTGCTTTTAACAGCAGTTTTTTTAAACTCATGCATATTATCCAGGTTTTCCCTTATTTTCTCTTCACCACTCTGCAGTCGTGCCTCTTCTTGTTCTTTGCGATTCCTCTTCTGTAATATTTTAACCTTTGTCAGCCCCTCTGAATTGCTTTTGGTACTTCTTAACTAGACCTTTTTTCTTTTATTTCTACCCTATTTTTAAACTCCACTTTCATTTTATCCCACTCACTAGCTTTAATTTCTAGAGTACTTTTATCTTCCCTAATAACTTCTGAATAATTTCCACTATCCATTCCTTGAATTCATCTCTTTTTAACAGATAGGTGGGAAAGTGCCAGTGTCTCATCTTTACTTCATTACCCTGCATTTTTGTCTTAGTAATTATTGACACATGATCTGAAATGAATTAGATGTGTGTCAAAGTTCATACTTTGGGGAATAATATGTAAATTCTCTGAGTTCCCGTTACTGAATTCACATCTCTCATACCAAATATTTCATACATTTCTTCAGAAATGTACGGTTATATTTTCCCCTTCTAGGCCCCAGGATACATCTTTATTGTTGCAAATCAAATTCCATCTCCCACTTATCAGCAGTATTTCCTGCTGAAAGATGATTATTTCTCCCCCAAATTTTTTAAGCTCCATAATAGCAGCTTTAAGTGAAATACAAGTACATCCTCATCTCTTGACAGTAGCCCCTTACAGCTACTTTTTTCCCTCTTCTGTCACAATTGGAGCTCCTCTAGCAATTAATATAAGTACTCCTTTTACTTTGTCCTTGGTATTCTACTGAATATCCACTCTGAAATCCTTTCTTTATCAAATTCACATGTTCAGTTCTTTCCAAATTTGTCTCCTGTACTATTGCTAGTTGCACTCTGCATTTCTTAAATATAATTATTATTTTTTTGTGTAAACCTGTGAGCATTCACATTCTATGATAATATGGAAAGTGTCACCATTATTGTAAAGTCATTATTCCTACCTGTTATATATGGCAGTTTTTTTGAAATTATGGTTACCAGCTTTTGTGATACATGTACCCAGTAATGTTTGGCAGGTTAATCCTTTATACATTTTTTTTTCTTATCAGAATTGTAACCTGTGTCACATTTTAGAAGACTTTGTTTTAATAAAAAGCCTCAAATAAAAAAATTAAATCCACCATCAGAACACCCCAATAATCTCTTAGCATAATATAAACATGTATAACTAGGTACATCTTCAAGTAATGCATCCTAATAAGAACAGCTTCTTCTTTTGGCTTTTCCCATTAGGGGTTGCCACAGCAGATCACCTGTCCGCTCATGATTGGCAGTGGAGTTTTATGGTGTCGAGTTGCCAGCCCGGCGCCCAACGTTGCACAGAAGACACACACACACACACACACGCCTAGGGGCAATTTAATGTGTCCAATCCACCTACAGCTTGTCTTTGGGATGTGGGAGGAAACTCACGCGACCACAGGGAGGACATGCGGACTCCGCACAGAAGGCACCCCAGCCGAGAATCGAACCAGAGAACCTATTGCTGTGAGGCAGCAACACTAACCACTGCACCACCGCGGCCATTTGTCCTAAATAGACAGCTGTTAACTCAGAGCTTAATTGACGTGATCCATGCTAAGATGCATGTTATTTCATGTTTTTCCTTTTTTTTTTTTTTTTTTAAATAAATTTGTGTCCTCCCCTCCACTGAGCATAACTTGCATGCTTTTAGAAAATATTAACTTTTAGCCTTGGTGAAACCAGTGTTCTGGCTTTTATTGCTCTATTATTAGCATTATTCTCTATGAAAATGCAAGAGAAAAAAAATGTAGTCCTCTGCTGCCGCCTGAATGACAAGCTGAAACATTTGTTGCTTAAGGAAAATTTGTCATTGTAATTTGTGGTCTCATATTTACTTTTTTCTACTTAAAATTTGTTATTAGATTAAGCCAGGTGTCGTAATGCAGACATTCACCTATGCGAAAGTATGAGAAGACATACTGGTTCTACATATATTCTGATGGCTGTACTTTTGAACCCCATTCTCCCACTTTAACTCAAGATTATAGTCTGTTAACTTAAACATGCTTTTTTTCGTAATACAAAAAGGAAGAAAGAAAGAGAAGAGGAAGAGACATCTGTTTACTTTAGTAACTTTATCACATACAAGAACAACTAAAGATATTGTACTATAACATTCAATTTATATTATGAAAAATGTCATACAAATATTAAGAACAGAATCTATTTTATGTACAGTTGCCTTCTTAGTCTTCCTTTCCCCCAGTGTTCTTCCAAATGTTAATTACATAAAGCGAGGTGAATGCTTTTCATTTTCCCCCAAGTTTAACAAAGTTAACAGTAGTCTACTCTTTTCAATTTTTTCTTATATAGCCATATTTCACAAATGTGGTTGATGCTTTGCAGTCTCACATTTATTCACTGATTTCAGTGTTGCTGGTCTTCTTCCTGTTTATTGCTATCACCCAACTCCAGATTCTGGTTCAATTTCAAGGTACTCCTAATTCTTCTGGTCAACCCCCTGTCTCTCAAACATTTTCCTTTGGAACAATAGAAAAGGTTTTACTGGCAAAGTCTCTCCATGTGTTTTCTTATCAGAAGAATACGAAGCAGAGTCCCCTTCTGCTTGATAGCTCTGGTTTTGTTAGCCAGACTTTTGTATTTCCTCCTAAGCCTGTTCTGCATCAAAAATGACTTTGATCTTCCAGGAAAAATATTCTGGAGACAGCAGCTTGAATCTCATACCTGCCTCTGGATGTTCCATGATTACTGGAATAAATTGGTTTAAACACTATCTCCAACTTTTAGTACTCTGCTCTTTTGTCACAGTTTTGTCAGGATCAACTCTTTCTGCTGGTAGGTTTGCATTTTTACTAATACAAGTATTGACTGCTTTCTCATGGTGTGCTCTTTCAGCCAACAGTTCTGAATGTAAAATATTAGTCCAGCTGTTTATTTGCACCTTCATAAAATGAATACAGTCTATTCCTTCTAGTTTCTGTGGTACAGCAGAAAATCTCAAATTTTCCCTACTTGCTCTGTCCTCTAATGATACTGTTTTTTGAACCATCTCTTCTTGAGCAGTCTCATACTCAGCCAGCCTATTCTTCATTTTGACCTCTGATTTTTGCAGTTTTATTGGCTCATCTGAATATCTGTTTAAAACTTCTTCCATTTTTTCCAGCGTTTTATTATTTGAGTTGACAGACTCCTTCACTGTTTTATTTTTATCAGCTATGAGCACATTTGACTTATTTTTTAATAGATTACTGGAAGCCATTTCTTGCACCAAAGGTGGAGCTTGAACTACATTTTGCTGAACAGCTGCAGGATTCTTTCCAGTCAGTGTTTTCTCTTCACCTTTTTAAGTTGATTTTCTTTCAGACTCTGTTAGTTTCTTCTGTGCTGGCATCTAGCTAGTGTACTTACTAGCCATTTACTGAATTACTAAATGTGACAGAGTTCCTGGCCTTGTGTTTCAGTTTCGTTTTTCAAATTGGGAGAGCTGAAGTTAAGTTGTACATTCATCTTGGAAAAGTCTATCTTTATGTTGTTTCCTTTGTACTACCCAAAGTAGTCCATATAGTTATTTCATCCATTAATTTAATTTAGTAACACAGATGTAGAATTTGCCTAAGTCAGGGAGGAAACATATGGCACCTCCTTTGCAGTCTGTTACAATAACAGGGAAAGAATGTAACATTCCGCATTAGGCTGTAGTTAGTGTCTGAAGTACATCTCTCAGCACTCAGAATTGCACAATATGAAAAGGAACATACATTCACTATATATTTTTTTCTATTCACATTACATTCCCCTCTTTGACACCCCTAAGGCATCACCTTTGATCATAATGCAGTGTTTTGTATGTTATCAACAACAGGGTTACTACAGTTATCAAACATATGTACTGTGGGGTGTCTTTTTTGGAAAAGTCATTACTGTTGTTTTGCTGTTGTCAGAAAACAGTTTAACAATACATTTTTAATCAAATATATTAAAATTATAAGATTAATTACAATTACTCTAACAATCAATCTCTGAAAAATACTAATTCCTATTTTCCGAAACACATTTCCTAACTAGCCAAGTAATGTCCGTTTTGTTTCAGTCCTGTCTGGATCTTTAATGTAATCAGCTAATTTTTTTTTGTTTATCATGGAAATCAGAAATGTAAGAGCAACATTGTTTATCTTAGAGCCTGGAGACACACCTTTTAGAAGCCAATATCATATCAAGGGCCAATGGGTTTTTCAACACCATGGCCCTCATTTCTTCATTTATCTGGTAGCCATGCAAATAGGTTGAGCAGTTTTATTAAGCCAGTTCCGTTAATATACGGGATAAAGCATTCAGTTCAGTTATAGTTCTGTATATGCTATAATGAGGGAGAAAGAAATGAAGTCAGTACCAGTTCAACTGGGTGTATCGATCCTTTGTTTCTCAGTTGGCCAGTTGATGGAGGTAAAAATCCTGGATGGCTGGGGATGTTGTAGCCTACATAACAGCATCCAGCCGAGCTTATGGGAGCCAGTGATAGGCACAGTCTCCACAAATGCAATAATGATTAGTTAGCATACTTATACCCAGCTATGTGATTTTAGTTTTTGTTCATGTAAATCATGGTCATGTTGAATGACATTACATTTGCTGTAGCTGACACAAACTGTCCCCTGTCTTGCATAGCAGGTGTTTTCTGGAATAGATTCTGCCAGTTGAAAATATACTTTATTCAAAAAAGATGAAACATTATGCCAAGTCAGGTTTTTGTCAAACAACCCCTGCCCAAAATTCATTTGAAGTGCTGGAACCAGAATCCTAGGCATGCCTTCTTTGCAGAGTTCAGGCACAGTTGCACAGACCCAGCAGTTGCTAATGTTCAGATTACCTGTATACTGATACAGTACTTGCTGAAAGAGGTTTTTCTCAGCTAGAGGAGGAGTCAGGATCAACAGGAGCAGGCAGGGTATCATCCTTCATCTCTGAGGACTCCAGGCAGGCCTTCTTGCAGTGGGAAGCCTGAATCCAAGTGGGTAAGCCAGCACATTGAACAACAGTAGGAGTTGTAAGAACAAGGTACTTCCTCCTGGGCTCCAGGGAAGAGTTTCTCTGAAAGACTTTAACAAAACCCACTCTCCAGGCTGCAGATTATGGCAGGGTTGAGTTGAAGGTTGGGGAAAGGTTTCACGGATCCTTTAATGCAAAGCCTGTAAAACAGAAACAAATTTTGAACAGTAATTCAACAGTGCATCATCAGTTAATGTAAGCTCCGCATTCTGAGTAGGTAGAGCAGACAGGATTCTCATGGGATGGCCCATAAGAACCTCATGTGAACTGAGTTCTCTTTGCATTTACAGTCCTTCTTATACTCGTGAGATCAAAGGCAGTGCGTCTGGCCATTTTAGACCAGTCTCTTCACATGTTTTTGCCAACCTAATCTTGATAATTTGATTAATGTGCTCAACTACACCAGAGGAATGTGGGTGATGAGGACAGTGGAGTTGCAAATTTACTTTTAATAGTCTGATACAATTTCTTTATGATTTCAGTAGTGAAGTTTGTGTCCCTTTCAGAATTAATAGTGTGAGGTTCCCCAACCTTGGTACAAATTTTTTTGCTATAGTGTCTACATTATTTATCGCACATGGATAAGCTTCTACCCAGTCCAAAAACAGTCCCTGACTAAGATGTATTCAGAGTTGCTACATTGCTCCATCTGCTGAAGATGTACAAATTACCTCCATAGGGGTGGCAGAACTGAATCTTTAGTTTTAATACTAGGAGACACATTATAAATCACAAACATTTCGCAATTCTGTACAAAATGCTGAATCAGAGAATGAGATGATGGAACCGATTTAGCAAATTTGTTAAAATATTTTTCCTGTATGGTTAGGGAAATGATACGATCTTAGCAGTCGAGGCAATATAGACTGAGATGCCACAATACATCTGTCAGGATGTTGCCATACCAAGTCATTAGACTTCTTGATTTGATCCATTTTTCTTTAGCATTTTCTGATGCCGCATCCTGCAAAGCAATTACTGTATCAAAAATAAATACAGGGTTACAAAGTATTTCAGAAACCATCATCACAGAAATCAGAAGACTGTTTAACCCAGCAGCTTGCTTTGCTGCTCTGTCAGCCAGATTGTTAGCTCTTGACAGCATGTCACTTCCTTTGGTATGTGCATGCACTTACACCACTGCTGCCTGCTTAGGTGGCAAAAGAAAGTCCAACAATAATCTAACATAGTACCCATTTTTGATTTCTGTACCTGCTGATGAAAGTCCACAATATCACCATAATTCCCCAAAAACACGCATCACCCAAAGTGCATATCTACTGTCCGTGTAAATGTTCACTACTTTGTTTTTTGTAATCTTCCATGCTTTAGTAAGTCCTACTAATTCAGCCACTTCAGCTGAAGTGACCCTTTCAAGTCTTTCTTGTATTATCATCACAGCACTTTCAGTACTTAACAACAGTCCCAGCAACCAAACATCCTTTTTCATTTCTGCCACAGGATCCATACGCATAGAGCTCTAATTAGGCATTTTGAACCGGTTCATTAGGCAGGTCTTTCTTAGAAGACAAATTGTTAGTAACAATAATGGAATCATGAAGTTCTCCCTTGTCTGCAGTTGGTAGCAGAGATGCAGGGTTAAAACTGAACACCAAAAGTTGTGATAGTTTGTTCTGAAATCAGCATCTTCTGAAATCAGCATCTACTGATATTGTGTCAGCCATGAAGGAGAAATGCTGAGCTTTTTTCAGTGAAGGGGCTGCCACTGTATGGGGGACTGCAATTGTAAGTTCATGTCCTAGGACAATTGGAGCATCATGTTCTACCATTAGAGCAGCTGCAAGAAATGCTCTCAGGCAAGGTGACAATCCTTTTGCTATTGAATCGATGCCATGCTATAGTAAGCCAAGGGTTTGTGAATTTTTCCCATGCTTTTGTGTAAACACTCCTGCTGCAAACCCACTTTTTTCATGACATGATTTTCTGTAATCTGCTAGACCTAAACCAGGAGCACTTAAGTGCTAAAACTTTATTTAACAGAATAAATTAATTTTCTTCACTTTTCCCCCTCAAGGGTTCTGGTGTATTTTGTTTTAGCAGATTTGTCTTTGGATATGCTAGCTCTGCATAATTTGAAATCCATTGCCTACAATACCCTACCATACCTAAGAAAGGTCTAATCTTTCCTGGGTGACTGGATGTGGACCTTCAGTTACTGCCTTGACATTTGAAGTTAATATTTGTCTATTGTCTTGCTATTTTATGTGACCCAGATATTTTACCTTTGGTGACCAAAGTTGTGATTTTTCTCTTGACACCTTTTAACCTATGTCCTTTCTCTGCTGGTTTAGTTAACAGGAAATAGTATCTAGTTGGTAATGCTGCAGTGTGTCTGATGCTATAAGTAAATCCTTTGCATATTGCACTAATACTGACTGGTGGGGAAACTGTATATCTTCCAAGTCCATCTAAGATTTGTGAAAATATGGACAGAGAGTCTGTATATCCCCAAGGTAGCATTGTCCACGTGTACTGTTGTCCTTTATATGCAAAAGCAAACAGATACAGACTGTCAGGGTTAATAGGTATAGAAAAGAAAGCGGAGTGTAAATTTATAGCAGAGAACTAAGTAGTCCATGGTGGTATACAGCTAAGAGTAGTTTCTGGGTTATGGACAACTGGATAAGAGGAATGTTCTGCCTGATTTACAGCTCTCAAATTTTGCACAAACCTGCAATTATATTGGCTGCAATTATATTGATCAGGCTTTTTAATCAGAAGTGTGGGAATGTTACAACAGCTTCTAGTAGGGATGATTTATCTGTTGTAACAGAGACTGAACAAGTTGGATTCTCTCTTTTGTATCTGACTTCAGGGAATATTGTAGTACTCTGTGAAGTGGTTTATTTGAATTTACTGGAATTGTTACTGGTTCAGCATATTTTAGCTGCCCCTACCGCATTAGAATGCCATGCTTATTCATTTGGGTACCTGCTGAACTAATTCCTCATCTGCCTGAAGCTGTGATGTTTGTGTTTCATCTTCATTGTTCAATACTGCTAAAACCCCCCTTCCCCCCTCTGCATCACCAGGGACATCCAAATACAGTCCTTCAGGAGTACGACAGAGTTCACGTAACGGATCCCTTCCCATTAAATTTACCAGAGCTATGGTACATAATAAAAATGTGTATTTTTCTTCTATTGGACCTAAAGACACAGGCATAGGTTGTGGCACTGGATAAACAATAGCGATATTAGTCATACCAACAGTGTTTACTTTTTTCTCTAGATAAAGTATATGTCCTTCCTTGTCACTGTTGCAGTATTCATAAACTAAGGGATTTCCTGCTAAGGATAGCTCAATCTCCATCCAGTATACCAAAGCCTTTAATACTTGTAGGCATTGTATGTCACAGATATGCTCCCTTTGCTAGGTGTAGGGCATAAAGGTGACATATGGATGCACACTTAGAACTTCTTTGCCACCTGTCTCAATGCCATTGTTGAACGTCGGTCTGAACACACTTCTGCTGTGCTGGTTACCAATCTGCATTTCAGATAAGTTCACCAGTGGGGTTTCTTCTTATTCTTATCTTTCTTTTTTTAGTTTTGTTGGGTTCATGTCATCCAGAAAGGGAAAATGTCAGTCTTTATGCAGAATCTGCCTCCCATACTATCACAACTAGTATCTTTTCTGTTTAGGTGCTTCCCATACCACATGCAGTGTTCTATATGCCAGGCTTTTGTCCCAAAGACCCTACACAGTCATGTGTCCTCTCTAGCCATTTACCTCAAAAACCAACATCTTAAGCTATTGACTCAAAGTGCTGTGGCGGAATATTCTCATCCCGATGGTCAACGGTCTGCCAAGGAAAATACCAAAAAACTTAGCTCTGATACAGCTGCTGTCCAGCCTCCCCCAGATGTCTCTCTCAAGGCTAGTGAAAGCCCAGAGGATCATCCAGTGGTTGCTTTGGATTCCTCTGCTGCAACCCTGGAGGCCGGCATGAGTCTGACTTCTCTCATGTCCACTAAGGGTTTACAAATGTCTGCTTCAGACATTGAGCAGGAATCTTGACTGATTATATCTGAGAAACCAAGAGGATTCTGCAAATCTTAGATAGGGAGGAGATTCCTACTACGCTTATTAAATATTGTCAAGGGTCTGACCTCCCGAGGATGTTTTGTACAGACATCCCACAGAAAAAGAAACAGATACCCAAGCATATTTCCAATGTAGTTAAGGATTCCTAATGTGAATGGCAGGATTTTACTCAGGAGTTATTCTGTGCCTGCTCCTCCCTGGTCTTCCACTTTTCTTAAAAGACCCAGGGAATTAGATTCTTCGGATGAGGATCTGAATTCATAGGTTGGTACTAGGCTATCGGCCCCAGGACCTATACAAGCCTAGCCATAACAATTCCCTGGATATTTCTTCCCACAATATTTACTTCTCTGGACCCCTGTCTAGCAGGGCGACTGACATGATCCCCGGGGTGAATTTCCTATCTCCCATCCAATCATCAAGGTTCCTTTTGAAGAGGGCCAAAGAGGCGCTCTGCTTGACATGTATGGGGAGTCTCTGGGTCAGGAATCTATCCCTCCAGCATGTTTTGTTCATTGTGATGACAAGGTTTAGATCACTGGAGCGTGTGGCTCTGAGAGATTGGGATTTCTTTAAGTGGAGCATGTCCAACAGCTCAGGGTTTGACATGGCCTTGTATGTTAAGCAGATATTGCCTCTGAGTAGATGATATGCCACAGAGTATAGCTTGGAGTTTTTTTAGACTGTCAGCATATGGCATCTGCTTTAGGTCTGTGATTCTTTTAGTGAGGTATTTCTGTGGCCTTTCCAGCTGTTGCAGATGTCTTGTGAGGTACATACCAAATGGGGCATTATACTCTGTAATGGGTCTAATGAGGGATGAGTACAATGGGACAATGACCTCCTTTTTTTTCTGGAGGAAAAGCCCTTAGTGATGAGGTGTGCCACATAGAAGGATTTCCTGACTGTTGTGGAGATGTGGTTATCGAAAGTGAGACCACTGTCCACCTGTGTCCCTAAGTCTCTCATCACACTTTCGATGTTTAGTGTACTGCCACCTGTGTGGTAATTCATGGGTACATGTTTTTTCCAAAGGGGATAACTATACATTTCTTGGCATTAAGCTTGAGCCCATGGCTCTGGCACCAGGCATCTGTTTCTGTAAGGCCCTTTTGTAGAATATCCATATAATTTGGGGATTCAGTAATGGCTCCCAGTTTGCAGTCATCTGCCAACTTTGTTAGCCAGAGTCCCTTAGTGTTGGCCTGTACTTCAGAGAAGTAGATGCCAAACAAGAGTGGTCCCAGGACTGAACCCTGAGGTACTCCACGTGTCACTTGTCTGGAGCTGGATTTGGAGTCGGCTACTTTTACAGTCTGGGTTCTGTCAGTAAGCCAGTTGGCAACCCATCGAGTGACGTAGGGATTTATGCCCAGCTTATCTATGATTCCAGAGTGGGGGATGGTGTTGAAGGCCTTGGCGAGGTCCAGATAGGCTGTGTGGGCCGCCTTACCCTCGTCCACAGCTCTGGAGACTGATTCGAAGAAGTCAGTCAGATTCAGGAGACAAGATCGGCCCTTTACAAACCCAAACTGGGTAGGGGCCAGTGTTTGAAGGTTGCCACTGTCTTTGTTTATAAGTTCCATGATAATGCGTTCCATGCCCTTGCAGATCAGGCTTGTCAGACTGATGGGACGGTAGTTCTCGGGATCCAAGGCGGATCCCCCCTTGTGGAGTGTGATAACTGTAGCTGTGCGCCACTCAGTGGGCACGAAGCCTGAGGCGAGGCTATGATTAAACATGACACTTAGGTGAGGTGCCAGTTCATTTTGTAGTTCATGTAGTACACAGCCTGGGATGTCATCTGGTCCCATGGATGCTGTATTCTTAGCTTTGGAGAGTGCGGTTTCTACCTGTGTGGCTGTGATTACTGGAATTTGGCAATCTTTTGGTATTGAGATGGGCCCTTTAGGCGGTGAGAGGGGAGTGAAGTTGGCACTAAATTGATCTGCCAGGATATTTGCAATATCCTTGTGATCAGTATATTTAATGCCATTCTGTTGTAGCTCAGAGCAGCTCTGAGCATTGCCATTTAGATTCTTGACATAACTATAGAATGCCTTGTGGTTGTCTTTGGAATCTTTGGCAATTTTATTTTCGTAACTAGCTTTTGAGGATTTTATGAGGGATCTCAGCTTCTTACTGAGGCTGGTGAGGGAGTTTTTTGCTTCCTGGCATTTTCCTCTTTTCTGCAACAGTTTCTTCAGAGCAAGAGTTCCTGGCTTGCTGGTCTCAGATTCCTTCTCCCTTGGATTATGATTGAGGAAGATGACTATCAGTCCAGATTCCCCTCTTGAGGAACTCTCCTGTGGGATACTATTGCCTGCATGATAGAGTTCTTTAAGTGGGATTGTTCTCAAGTCTCTGATATTCAGAAAAGTATAGAGAGCAACTCTAGATGGTCTCCTAAGCCATCGGTTGTTCCCTGTGTTCTGGCTGCAGTTCTGGATACCTTTTCAGCAGCTTCTGTGGCCCCTGACTCTCAGCAGCCTGCACCCAAAAACTCATGTCGATTTTATAAAGTGTCTGAAGAGTGACAATACTTTTTATAAATGCCCTTCTGCTGAGCCTTCTACAGTGTCTGTCTCTTCTGAAAAGCCCTCCAAGCTGCTGCCATCTACCAAGTTGCTCCCTTCAGGTAAGGATAGTAGGACTATGGAGAGGCTGGACAAAAAGGTTTACACTACTGCCACCTTATCCTTTTGTGCCATCAACTACCAGACTCATATGACCAGGTATGCTTTGGCCTTCCTTTCTCAGGTTTCCAAAGTGGTTTCTGACGTCCCTGACTCTGAGGGGAAGGCTTCTGCCCTTTCCCTATTGGGCTGTACCTCTCAAGTTGCTCTCTATTCTGTCAAATGCAGCCGATGCCTCCTCCAGGGCTGCTACCTTTGGTTCAGTTATAAGGCGTTACTCTTGGCTTCGTCTTCAGGCTTTGCCTAATGACATTAAGGCCAAACTGTTGGATGTTCCTTTGGATAATAAAAAAATCTTATTGGTACTGCTACTGAATTTTTCAAGTGTCAACGGGATAACAGTAAAGCCTTGTAGGAGTTAAAAGATTTTTGTTTCTCATATTCCCACATGTCAGAGGAGCTATCCCTCCAAATCTGCTTTTGTTCGTAAGGCAGTCTTGCCCTCCACCTAAGGGCAAAAATGGTTCTAGGAGAGTGCCTCCTGCTAAGTCTACTCAGACCTCTACCTCCCAGAAAGCTGCTTTTCAGGACAAGCCGGGTTCCATTTGACAATTTATTTCCCCTTTCCCTTGGCCAGGTTCCCTTGCCCCTCCATGTTTCCCTGTTGCTTCCAAATTGGTTAAAGATCATAGACACATGGGTTCTGTCCATTATATGCCAGGGTTATTTTATGTTTTGGAAATGCCTGTCTGCCTTTTTGAGCATTCTTCAACTTCCTCTGGAACATCTTCCTCTTTTCCCAGAGGACACCATTCAAGTTGTGCCTCCTGCCCAGGTAGGGAGGGGTTTTATTCCACAATGTTTTTGGTTCCCAGAAAGGAGGGCACTTGGAGACCGGTTCTGGATCTTTCCCAGTTCAACATCTTTCTCAAGATTCCTTCCTTTCAGATGTTGTCTCTTCAAACTTTATTTCCCCTTCTTCTACCCCAGGCCTTTCTGGTTTCTCTGGATCTCAAGAATGCCTACCTTTATCCCCATCCATCTCGTTTTCAGGAAATTTTTACGTTTCTCTGTTTCTTCCTTGCATTTTCAGTTCTCTACTTTGCAGGTTGGTCTCTCTACTGCCCTAAGGTTATTCTTCAGATTTCTTGTTCCTGTCATTGTCTTTTGCATAATGCAAGGAGTTCAGATCTTTCTCTGGGTTATCTGTTCATTCAAGCTTTTTCCCCTGATGCTTTTCTTCAGGATCTCAAGTTTATTATTTCCCTGTTACAGAGTCTGGAGTTCATCAAAAACTTCCAGAAATAAGCTATGACACCTTCTCAGGATCATGTTTTCCTTTGTAGGCTTCAGACCATCCCCGTGCTGACATCTCTGCCTGCCTCCAAGGCCCTGTCTCTCGCTGTCCTTTTCTAGTTTCTTCTTTCCCTGACTTCAGGCACAGCCAGGGAATTTCTCATGGTTCTTGGATTCATGGCTTCCCACTATTCTCATGCTCCCTCTGGCTAGGCTCCAAATGAGAAAGCTCCAGTGGTACCTCAAGTGAATGTGACTTCAACATTGCCACCTCCTGTATTTCCGGAACCCTTCCTTCCTTGTCTCAAGCTCGAGCTTTAGTGGTGGATTCATCAACTTTCTCTCAAATTGGGGGCTTCCTTTCCAAACTCCAGTCCTGACTCAAGAGTTGTTTACAGACTGCTCAGACAGGGGATAGGGTGCTTCCTTTGGCTCCCTCAGAGTTCAGGGTCTCTGGCCTCTTCATCAGAGGTCAGACCACATCAGTGTAAAAGAGATGAAGGCTCTGCTTTTGTCTGTTCAGGCTTTTCATTCCCTCTTTCATCCTGGGTCCCTGAAAGTTTTTACAGACATTACTACAGTGATGTGGTATGTCAACAAGCAAATGGGTGCAAGGTCTTATCTTCTTTGCAGACTAGCTGTTTAGGTCTGGGATCTGGCTGTCCAGTATCATGTGACTCTTCAGGCAGTTTACATTTCCTTGGAGAACAATCTAGGGACAGACTCTGAGCAGGTCCATCACACAAGCTCACGAATGGATGCTTCCCGGAGATGTGTTCCTGGACATTGTCCATTGGTGGGGTAGTCCTCAGGTAAATATTTCTGACTTCCCTCTGAGCAGACAACCTCCTCTTTTGTGTTTCAAAGTCCCATGTCCTCTGGCTTTGAATGTGGATGTCCTGCCTTTCCTTGGAAGGGGTTGTTTCTCTGCATCTTTCCTCCCCTTCCTTTCTTACCACTAGTTTTGCAAAATTAGGCAAGACTGTAATTCCATGCAAGGTTAGAGTATTCCTCAATTAAAGCTTAACTGTCAGAAATTTCTGCTCGTCTGCCCATACATCCTCCTCTGGCTTCTAGATTTGAGGTCAAGGTGTTTCTTAAAGGCATTCATCATGTCAGGCCTCCCTGGTAGCCTATTCTGACGTCTTGTCACCTCAGTTTTCTTCTTGAAAAATTGACTCAGGTTCTTTTTGAGCCTTGCTTCTTCATCTTTCTTACAACAATGTACTTGGAAGACTGTTATCCTTTTGGCTGTCACTTTAGCCAAGAGAGTTTCTGAGCTGTAGGCTGTTAATACCCATTCCTCCTTTCCTAGTTTTTTTCAGAGAGACAGTGTCTCTTCATACTAATCCTTCTTTTATGCCCAAGGTATGGATTCATCTTCACTCTTTTTTCCCCTTCTCCGCAATCTGCCAATGAGAGGGCTGTTCACACTTTGGATTTGTATAGACAACTGAGATATTATTTGGACAAAACTAAAGTCATTTAGTACTCTGGGCAGCTTATTGTTTTCTTTCATCCCAGGTCTTTGGGTTTTGCTGTTTCTACGCAAACCATCTCTTCCTGGATTTTTAAGGCCATTCCTTTTAGTTATTCTTTTCATGGCAAATGCCTTTCCCCATCAGTTCAGACTCATTCTACTAGTGCGGTTGCCTTTCTGGTGCTTTTTTCAAGGGGCTGGATACCAATTCCACCCTTGAGGCTGCTACTTGGTCCTCTGTTCATACTTTCAGTAAACATTTCAAGTTTGATATTCTTTCCAGGGCCAGAGCTGCCTTTGCCAGGGCTATCCTGCATGGTTTTTTTTGGAGGGCTCTTCCATGCCGTCCTCCTCCCAGGCTTCCTCCTGAGCTTTTGTATTGTCCATTAGGTTATGAATACTGCAGCAATGATGTGGAAGGACATAGTACAGTTATATAAAACCTTACCATAACAGTAAATGTCCTTCTGTTCACTGTTGCAGTATTTGCTCACTCCCTCCTGCCCCCTGTGATCTAGTCTTGTTCTTTCCTAGCCCTCCTGGCTGAGGGTCTGTTCTTTTTCTCCTTCTGGATGCATATCTTTTTCCTAGGGACATTCTTTTCCGCCTGGGGCTTTTCCAGTTCTGAGTGTGTGTGTGTCCATATGCCACCTCCATAACCCTATGCCTTTCACAAATAGTAGTGTGATACGATGCCTATAAGTGCTAATGGCTTTGGCATACTAGCCAAACATTGGACTGCCTTTGGCAGGAGATGCCTTAGGTTATGAATACTGCAATAGTAAAGAGAAGGACGTATACTGTTAATGGTAAACTTTCTGTAGTTGAACTCCCTTCGTGTCGACCTAATGGCACCTGTAGCCATTAAAAATCAGACTTTCCTATACTTAGTTCAACATATGGTCCCTTTTGATTTATTGGTACAAAAGTATTCAGGTTCATCTTTTTTTCCCTCAACTGAGTGTTGGCATTATGGAATTTCCTGACTTCTCTTGAGTCTGTGTTGGTGAGGGTGGGAGTGTAACATTACTGTAGTCTGCTTACCAGGTGCTCCATTTCACATGTTGCCTCTGTCTTTAAGGGCATTCTCCCCTCCAGTGCCCAGTTCTGCCACATTTGAAACAGTTCATTGACAGGGGATGAAAGGAGGACCAGCATTTTGAGCCCGCCTCTCTCCTCTGGCTTTCTGCTGTGTACTTTGTGGTGGCATTTGCCTAACATTACCTCTAACCCTTCCTGTGCCATTCCTTATTTCGCCTGCTTTCATAACTTCTGGTTTGCTCTGATTTTCAAATCTGTAAGCTTTTCTTCTGCTTCCCACCTTTTTTTCTCTATGTTCTTGGTGCAATGTTCAGCATACTTAAGTATATTTTTTAGTGTTTCTCCTTGCCATTTAAGGAGTATCTGTTTCAGGGCAGCCTGCATCTGAGATTGCAAATCTTGCAGAAAAGCAGAGTCCACTGCTGCTGCTGTTGTTTCTATAGCATCTGCAAGACCAGAATGCCTTTCAAATACTATCTAAGCCTCTCTAAATAACCTCTTGGAGATTTATACAGCCAGTTATTTTAGTCCAATCTGCCCTTTTACGGCACACCTTAATTATTGAAACAGAAAAAGGAAGCACTGTTAGAAGCAACCATTCATACTCCTTCCCTCATATCCTTGCAGTCAGACCTATCCCTGCTTCTTTAACCAGTTTTCCATAAATTTCTGGAGTAACTACTACTTTTTAATAAGTGATGCAGGTCTGCCAGACTTGGGTCATTTCATTCAACAGTATTCTACATTTCTTCCCTAAATTTCTCATGGTCTTCTTTTATTTTAGAAAAATCTTTTACTATGTGGTGTAAGTCTGTTAGGGTCCAAGGACAATGGGCACTAACCATGTCACCTCCTCTGCTTGTTGAGATTTGTCTAAGGGGCACATGTGTTATAATTTCTTTATCTTCTTCACTAATTTCAGTACTAGTTCTCTAATTGCGCATTGCTTCTGCTGCATTTTAGAACTTATAAAATAAGTATTATCAGAGTATTGCTGTGTTGTATCTTTCTCCTGTCTCCTATCTGCTTTATCTTCCTGACCCTTTTCTTCTTCTGCCTCTTTTTTTTTTTTTTTCCAACTACTACTGTCAGCAGGTGGGGCAATAGGAGGAGTACGAATGTCATCTTTAATGAAAGCGGGTGGAGGAGACAAAGGCAGATAATCATCTTCAGATGTATCGCCCTTGCCAGATATATTACTTCTAGATATTACTGGGTAAAGGGATGCCATATTTATTTTTCCTGACATGGTCTTCAGATCTTTAACTGTTTGTGATGGATTCTGGTTTGTATCTTTTAACCCATGTAATGCAGATTCCTTTCTATAAGCCGCGGTGGTACAGCGGTAGCATTGTTGCCTCACAGCAAGAGGTTCTCCTGTTCGATTCTCGGCTGGTGTGCCTTCTGTGTGGAGTCTGCATGTCCTCCCCGCGGTTGAGTGGCCTCCGAAAGACATACGTGAATGGGCTGGCAACTTGGCACCATTAAAATCTACTGCCAATCATTAGCGGACCGGAGTTCCGCTGTGCGACCCCCTAACCGGGAAAATCCGAAAAAGACAAACAATGCAGATTCCTTTCTCTTTTAAAGGCTTCACTAAACCAGTCATTAAAAGCATCCCACTGATCTGTCTTTATTTTGGTTCCTGTTTTTCTCTAAGGTATCTGTTTAATTTTAGTGTGATCAGAAGTCCCAGTTTGTAGAAATTGTAAAGCAGAGTCTCCTTAGTTAAATACGTGCAATTGAATGCCTCATAATGATTATACATATAGCATGCTGGAGTACCCTTAGGAGGATTAGGAATCTTACTTCTCTTGCCTCCCATTATTTCCCACTCTTACTGTCACAAATAGACAGGTAAGGCAAAGTCCTCACTGCCTAACAGCCGGGACTACCCTGCTATGAATTTAGCACCAACACTGTACTTGTATGCTTAAAACCTTATTTTGTTGCAGGCATGATATCACAAAATCCTTATTAAATTGTAATACCCATTTATCCAAAGTATTTGTACAGCCAGATGAGAACATCAGTTCAAGAGTCGAAGTACAAAAGAAACTCGAGGTCCAAGTTAAAACACTTGTTATAGGCCACTCTTTTTCATCAGAAAAATGTCTGCACTTAGGGCAACGAGCTGCTTCTGATACCTCTGGTTCAATTCCGAGGAAAGGACACCTTCTGTGCAGATAAGGAGGAATGCAAAAATAAAAAGGAAAGAATATCAGGCTGAACAAATATAATATTTATTCCAGATCACAGCTCATTTAATGAAGTACAAAAGAAACTCGAGGTCCAAGTTAAAACACTTGTTATAGGCCACTCTTTTTCATCAGAAAAATGTCTGCACTTAGGGCAACGAGCTGCTTCTGATACCTCTGGTTCAATTCCGAGGAAAGGACACCTTCTGTGCAGATAAGGAGGAATGCAAAAATAAAAAGGAAAGAATATCAGGCTGAACAAATATAATATTTATTCCAGATCACAGCTCATTTAATTCTGTGTTGTAGTAAAGTTTCAAATGGAAAAACAAAAAGCCAGCTTTGGACAGTTGTGCGAGTTGTAATTAGAGCTGGATTTTTAGGGATTTGGTTGGTGTTAATCTGCACTTGAAAGATACTTTTGAAATTCCAGGATCATCCATCTTGTTACAGAAGAATTTACCTGGTTTCTCTGAGCTGAGAAGCACTCCAGGGAGCTCACAGTGTAGTCATTTATTGGCCAGGGGGCACAGGAGTTGTTTTTCATTTTTTTTCCTGTCTGTTATAAATTAGGCATGTTTTTGCAGTGCTGCTCATAGCCAGTGGCAGTTTGCAGTGCCCTGTATAGTATGCTTAGTTTGTAAAATTTACCTGTAAAGCTATTACTTAGGACTTTTAACCTCTAACACATAAAGATTTTGCGTGAAACTAACTGTAGGGAAGCTAATTAGTGAGCTAAACAGCTTTATAACAAGATCATAGCACTGTCTAACATCTAGCCTTAACTCTGGGCACCACTGTGAGACCAAGTCCCTAAACCATAATAGCCCAACCCTAGTACAGGTCCTGACAACTGCTTACAACCAAGGTTGTCAAGAACACACACACTACATCCTTCACACATACTGCTCACCACACACACACACAAACACAGACTTTCTTATGCTGGAACACTTAAAATAAACCTTCCTAAACCACAAAGACATCAAACTGCAACATCTGAACACCTGTCTTCAGCAATCACTAAAGCACACACCAAAAGCAACACCTAACACTACACACAGCCCTGCACACACTGATTCCCAAAGAACAAAGCCCATAAAAATAGCAAACACTTTGTCCTAGTACTCTTGTCATAGGAGATTGTATTGTATGACACACATGCCTCTTTCACTGGGCTGGATAAGGAGACGGTAACAGTTGCCTGTCTGGAACTAGTATCCCCAGTGTTACACACACACTGAAGTCAGTGCACCACTGGTACCAATGATTGTCATAGTCCATGTGGGTATAAATGACCTGAGACATACCTCACTGTACTGTATGAAAAGAGACATTATGAATCTCTCTGAATGTGTTGGACATGCATTTACCTTCACCATGGATGATGCCAAAGTATGAAAAGAAAATTATTAATTTTAATAATTGGATTAGTTTCCAGTGTCAGCCCAGGGGGATCCAATATCTGTCAGTATGGGAGGATATGGTTAACAGATCATGTTGCTTTGCTAAGGATGGTGTGCACCTGTCTCCCTTGTGTTTTTGCATATTGGCTAAAACATTATTCACCCTTCGAGCCTTTTTGAGGCAATGCCAACATGAAGAAAAAGAAAAAAAACTACCAGCATTACAAAAAAAAAAAAAAATCAAAGCAACCTTAAAGTGTTACTACTCAATCCTCAGAGCATAAACAAGAAACTCCACACCCTACAAGCTCTCCTTACTCTGGAGAATGTAGACATCTATGCTGTTTCCAAAACATGGTTTAAAGCTGCAGAAGGTACTCTGGCAGTGCAAGACTACAGTGTTTTTCACTGATTTAGGCCAACAGTAGCATAGACAGGGGTTAAATGTGGTGTCTCAGTCTATGCTAGCAACAAATACAACTCCAGTTTGATTAAACAGGATGATGCCCTGGAGTTCATCCATGTTCAAGTATCCATAGACAAGGGTGCTTAACATGTCTTGTTCAGCTACAGGTCACCCTCTGTGCCCCACAAAGCTCACAGCTCTTGCCTAGACCTACTAGAGTCCCTCACCATCCAGCCAAATATTCATGGTAGATGTTTAGTACCCCTCTATAGACTGGGAAATGTACACTGCCTGCAACTCACAGGCACAACGTTTTGTGGATTTTGTCAACATGAACATCCTGGACCAGATAGTGTCACAACCTCACTGGTGTGATCAGACTACAAAGCTGTTTCGTTTTAAATAAAAATCAACCCAGAAAACCTAACTAAACCCATAACAGTCAGGAACTATTCTAAAGCAAACTACATCATGCTAAGCAGTAGCTTGTCAAAATTCATGGCTCCCCAAACCTCAAGAATATAGCTACCCATGCAGAATTATTCACAGAAGCCCTGTGCAAACATTGAATGGCCGCATTTGAGTAAGCCCAAATCTAATGCCAAAAACAAACCCCACTGGTGGAATCCTTACCTTGGCAGTGTATATAACAAAAAAAAAAAGAAGGCATGGCCAAAATCAGAAAGAACTCTCATTGAAACAAGAGCTCTATAATTCAGATAACCAAGAAACTAAATGACTAATAAAGTCAATTTAGGCCAATTAGGAGGTCATGATAGCCTCCCCAGCTAAGAACTATTACAAGGTTGTCTTCAGCTATGGAACCTTTAAAGGTAACTGTCTACAATGTGCAGAACTGGTCTGATTGACACAATATTTATTGACCAGGGTGACGTAGTGAATCTACTGGCTGATAAATTTAGCTCCAACTTTCCCCACTACCCACTGTGAAATACCTTCTCGCATATCCCCTCAACTATATCAACAGGGAGCAGGTCCTGGTGGAGCATGGCCAAAATCACTGCTTCAGTGGGCCCCAACAACATCCCCTGGGTATCACCAGTTGCCTCCTAAATAGCCTAAAACATGACCTAGCAGGACCACTTAAGGCACTCTTCAACTACAGTCTTAAAACAGGTTATGTGCCAGGTGAATGGAGGGCCTCAGTGGTCATCCCTCTTCATAAAGGTGGACCATCAACTGACCCTGGGAACTACAGACCCATCAGTTTGACAAGTCTGATATGAAAAGCCATTGAACGAATTGTCATGGAATTGATCAACAAGGACATTGGCAACCTTCAGACACTGGACCCATTCCAATTTGGCTTTAAGAAAACATCTTGCCTACTCATCTTGGTAGACATCTACAAGAGGGTCACTGAGGTTACGGATGAGTAGAAAACAGTGCATTCTGACTAACTTGACCCGCCCAAGGCATTCGATAACAACACCTCACTCTGGTATTATTGATCAGCTCTCATAAGTAGACATAAATCCTTATATAACTCACTGGATTGCTGGCTCATACATAGGAAAAAAGAAGTCAGGATTGGTGAGACCACCTCCACCAAGAGACTGATCATCAACAGAGTACCTCATGGCTCCATGATGGGCCTGCTTCTTTTTGGCATCTACTTATCAGAACTCAAGGCTAACGGCAAAAGCGTCTGGCTTACCAAGTTCACAAATGACTAAATTAGGAATGATCATAGATTCCCCCCAAAGCCATGGATTAAAGCTCAACATGAAGAAATGTATTATAGTTTCCCTCAGGAAATCATCCACTCAAGCTAATTACTCAATTGATAAACACTCTTAAGAGCTGACCTGGTAGTTAGGGATCTGAGATCATACGTAGACAGTAATCTGGCCGTCGACCAACAAGATAGTAAGAAAGTCATACTGTGTTGCCCAGCTCATAAGCAAAGGTATGTCATACATGTCCATTCATCATTGCCCCTTATGATATATACCTAACCAGGCACTTACAGCAGTTGGAATGCCCTCAATGGCTCCTCAATAGGAGAATCCAGAGTATGTATACCCTGTCCTATACAGAGTGCCTTAGGGCCTTATCTCTGTACTCAGTCTCGTATATATTATTGAGAGGTAATCTATGCCTGTTGTAAAAGTCATCCTTACTTCCAGCTCTGATGGATCTCTTGTACATCTGCAAAACAAACGGCACCAGAAACACTTGATCCAACGTTCTGAATTTTGCCTGTGACATAAATAGAACATGTCGGAAAGACCAGTATGTGTCCCAAAGAATTGCTGCACTGCGGAATAATCTCCCCATCCATGTAAAGCAGAATTCATCCCTGACCCTATTCAAACAAAACCTTGATCATTAGAACGGAAATTGCCAGTTTACCCCAGTCTAGCCCCCATGTCTGTGATGGACAGAGGTCAACATTAAGTAAATGAATCCCCATCTAACCTATCCCCCCACATAACCCTTACCTACCTCCTTACTAACATACTCCACCACGTAGCTATCCAAGGTACTCTGGGGCAAAACTGGTTTGGCTTACATGGCTAAGCTTATAAAAGACCCTGGTCGTCATTAGCATAGTCTAAACCTATGAACCTATGAGGGGGATCAAAAGTTTTCTAACATGAGTCTGCAAAATTTTGGCAAAACGACCATTTTTATACCTTAAAATGCATTAGATATAGTATGAGGCACACACGGTATGATACAATTTTAACAAACTAGAATCTTACAACTACTCATTCAGTTTACGTGAAAAGGCCATGTATGCGACCATATCGCAACTGTTTTAATAAATAAAGAATACTGAATCCAGTCACATTTTGAATTCTGTTTACTGTCTTACAGTTGCAACTTAGTGAACTTCTGTACTTTAGATAACTTCATTAGGAGAAGTTATGGCATAGGCTTCTCTAATATCTTTATGTTGTTTTTACAAGTTCATGGCTGTATACCAGGCTAACAACCACTAGGGCCCTTAAAAGCCAAGCCATGCAACCCAAATGTGACCCACAAATTATACTTGATTTATGGGAGGTGATTTACTGACTGCCTCTGTAAATCAGAGACATAGGAGCTAGACCAGTGGTGAATTTCCAGTTACCCATTGGTTAGTTCAAGTTGCACTTAAATAGCGATGGGGGAGGAATTCTGCTTCACATGAATTGAGAGCCTGTTCCAGACAGTGGGAATTTTCAGAGTAACATATTTCTCTCTGCAACATGCCCTGTTTATGTTGCAAGTTCCAAGCAAAATTTAGATATTTTACTCTAGTAGTTCTGATGCTATTTGTTTTGGGGATGTGCAAAAGATTCATCAAAGCAGGGTCTATGGATGCTCTGTATGTAAGGCAAAGATCACCTCTCAGAAATCTGTATGATACCGAGTGAAGAGATAGGACTTTGAGGTGATTACCTCCTGTAATCTTTTTGTAAGGAACCTTTGTCGACGTTCCAGTTGCTGCATGTGTCTGGTGAGGTACGTATCAAAAGGGGCATTGTACTTTATGATGGATCTGATGAGGTCCCAGTACAGTGGTATGATGACCTCTCTGGACCTGGATGCCATGCCATTTCTTATAAGTTGAGCAACATAGAAGGATTTTCTTACTATTTTGCATACATGTTGGTCGAAGGCTAGGTTACTATCTACATGAGTTTACAGATCCCTGACTAGTCAATCCAATTTTAAGGGTGTTTTATTGATGATGCAGTTACTCGGGTGACATACTTCCAAAAGGTGGTATATTGCATTTCTTGATATTGAGATTTAAGAAATGGCTTTGGCACCAAGAGTTTGTCTGTATTAGACCTTCCCCTTAAAAATGTTGTTGTTTAGGAGTGATTTAGTTTGCAATCATTTGTGATCCTGGTTATCCAGAGGCCTTTACATTGGCTTTGACATCTGAAAAGTAGATGCCAAAGATGAGTGGGCCTAGCTCAGAGCCCTGGGGACCTCCACTGGTGACTGGCCTCTTTGTGGAGGTGGCCTCACCGATTCTAGCCATCTAGCTAACCAGTGTGTTATAAAAGGGGTTTATATCTAGTTCTGTAAGTTTTTTGACAAAGCCCAAGTGGGGTATTGTATTAAATGCCTTAGCCAGATCTGGGTAGGCTGTATGCACCATTGTGCTCTCTTCCATTGCCTTAGTGACCTTTTCAGAGAAGTCCGCCAGATTCATTAAGCATGACCTTCATTTGACAAAGCCAAACTGAGATAGATCCAGTGTCTGGAGGTCTTCTGTGTTGTTGGTAATTTCCATGATAATTCTTTCCATGGCTTTGCAAGTAAGACTAGTCAGACTACTGGGTCTGTAGTTTTCAGGATCTGTTGAACATCCTCCCTTATAGGTTCATAGGCAATTCCTAGACTAATGGCACAAGCACCTTTACAAGCTTAACCAGTAATACCCAGGATATGACAGTATTATATCCAGTTACTTAATGTATATTTATCTTGTTTTTTTCTGGTACCATCTTGTAACTAAGGCCGAAAGCACATCACTGAACCCAGTATCCTGGTAGCCCTTCTACTTCCTAGCTTTTCTATTCTGTTAGGTCTTTGTCTACTTTTGTTGTACACCTCAACATAGCTTCAGTAGATTTATTCCTCTCCATGTGTAATCTGGCTTACCCATAGATCACACTCCAGCTTTTCTCTTACATTAAGTGGGTTGTTGTTCCCTCATTTATAAATAAAAGTACAAGTTTTCCCCGTCCCGTTACCTACAGCATTCACTGATTGTTTTTCTTAGTCTCTGTGCATTTCTGCTCCAACCCACTCTGTTCGCCCTCGCTATGCTTGGGATCACTCATTTCCCCTACACTGCCCCCATTCCCGTCCAACCCCATTTCAAACTCCTCCTACCCAATTATCTTATCCAGTCATACTCCTCTAACTGTCTAACTCCTCCCATCATCTCTCTGCACCCAGTACACTTGATCACGTTAACTCCCCTCCTCTCATTCCATTCATCCAATCATCCTCTTTTCTGTCCTCTGCATCCATCCTATTATACATCCTCTTTGTTAACACACCCCCATATAACTTGCTCCTTCTGTCCCTGTTGCTCCTTAATCTATTATCTTACCATTCCTACTAAACCCAAAAACTCTGTTTGTCCTGTATACTTCCCTATAACACTGTTGTTCCTAAGTACAACTTTACATACAGTGCAATGAAAAAGTATTTGCCCCCTTTCTGATTTCTTATTTTTTTTGCATGTTTGTCACACTTAAACATTTTAGATCATCAAACAAATGTAAATATTAGACAAAGATAACACAAGTAAACACAAAATGCAGTTTTTAAGTGATGATTTTATTTATTAAGGAAAATAAAAACTATCCAAACCTACATGGCCCTATGTGAAAAAGTAATTGCCCCCTAAACCTAATAACTGGTTGTGCCACCCTTAGCAGCAGCAACTGCAATCAAGCATTTGCGATAACTGGCAGTGAGGCTTTAACATCGCTGTTGAGGAATTTTGGCCCACTCTTCTTTGCACAATTGTTTTAATTCAGCCATATTGGAGGGTTTCCGAGCATGGACCACCTTTTTAAGGTCATGCCACAGCATCTCAATTGGATTCAAGTCAGGACTTTGACTAGGCCACTCCAAAACCTTCATTTTGCTTTTTTAAGCCATTCAGAGGTGGACTTAGTGGTGTGTTTTGGGTCATTGTACTGCTGCAGAACCCAAGTGCGCTTCAGCCTGAGGTCATGAACTGATGGCCGGACATTCTCCTTCAGGATTTTTTGGTAGCGAGCAGAATTCATGGTTCCATCAATCACAGCAAATCGCCCAGGTCCAGAAGCAGCAAAGCACCCCCAGACCATCACACTACCACAACCATGTTTGACTGTTGGCATGATGTTATTTTTCTGAAATGCTGTGTTACTTTTATGCCAAATGTAACGGGGTGCACACCTCCCAAAAAGTTCAACTTTTGTTTCGTCGGTCCACAGTATATTTTCCCAAAAGTATTGGGGATCATCAAGATTTTTTTTGGCAAAAGTGAGACGAGCCTTTGTGTTCTTTTTGGTCAGCAGTGGTTTTCGCCTTGGAACTCTGCCATGCATGCCATTTTTTTCCCAGTCTCTTTCTTATGGTTGAGTCATGAAAACTGACCTTAACTGAGGCAAGTGAGGCCAGCAGTTCTTTAGATATTGTTATGGATTCTTTTGTGACCACTTGGATGAGTCTTCACTGGGCACTTGGGATAATTTTTGTAGGCCGGCCACTCCTTGGAAGGTTCACCACTGTTCCATGTTTTCTCCATTTGTGGATAATGGCTCTCACAGTGGTTCCCTGGAGGTCCCAAAGCTTTAGAAATGGCTTTGTAAATTTTTCCAGACTGATCAACGTCAATTACTTTGTTTCTCCATTTGTGGATAATGGCTCTCACAGTGGTTCGCTGGAGGTCCCAAAGCTTTAGAAATGGCTTTGTAACCTTTTTCAGACTGATCAATGCCAATTACTTTGTTTCTTATCTGTTCTGGAATTTCTTTAGATCGCGGCATGATGTCTTTCTTTTTGGGATCTTTTGGCCTACTTCACTTTGTCTGACAGGTTCTGTTTAAGTGATCTCTTGATTCAACAGGTCTGGCAGTAATCAGTCCTGGGTGTGGCTAGTGAAATTGAACTCAACTTTCCCAAAAATGTGATTAACCACAGTTGCTTCATGATTTAACAAGTGTGTGTGTGTGTGGGGGGGGTGATTACTTTTTTACATAGGGCCATGTAGGCTTGGATAGTTTTTTCCCCTTAATAAATAAAAATCATCACTTAAAAACTGCATTTTGTGATTACTTGGGTTATCTTTGTCTAATATTTGTCTAATATTCAAATTTGTTTGATGATCTGAAACATTTGTGTGTGACAAACATGCAAAAAATAAGAAATCAAGAAGGGGCAAATTTGCACTGTAAGCTCGCCTCTCTGTAATGTCTCTCATCTCCAATATTATTCTCTTTACATTCTGTCTATCCTTCTATCTCTTACTACAATTAACATCACATCAAACAACTTATATATTCTACAAACCTACCTCAACAACAACCACACTTATACAATCTCTCTCCAGTTTTTCTGAAGTAGTCTTTAGTCTGTATGCAACAGACTTAATTTTACAAGCCAAACTAAAAATCCTCCCCCTTCAAAACAACAGCAACACAAACTTTGTTCTAGACTGCCACCACAAAACTAAAAGGAAATGGCAACCTGTAAGTCTCCCTACTAATTTTAACTTAATTCAATGTGGAGACATACAGCCAAACCCTGGTCCCTCACTCACCACTTACAAATCCCCTGACACCTTAAAATTCCTAAACTTTACAACCCCTAACCTTCAAAACATAAGAAACAAAATCCCACACCTACATGCCTGGGTAACTCGAAACAAACTTGACTTCATTGCCACTACAGAGACTTGGCTTAAACCGTATATCAAAGATGCTGAATTCCTACACTTAGCTATGCTTGCCTTAGATCAGACAGACTACAGAAAAAAGGTAGAGGTCTCACCTTCATACACCCAAATGCCTTCACTGTTGTCCCATACACAAAGCCTGTCTCACAGCTCTCCACAGTAGAAATACTAGCAGCCTTCCTAAAACTGAATCACTCTAAAAGCCTTTGTATTGTGGTCCTATACATCCCCCAGGCAATAACATTCCTATTCTAGAAGATATCCTTGTCTGGACAACTAATAATATTAAAAATGAATCATTTTAGGGAATGTTAACATTAACTGGCTTGATAGCTCTAATCAGCATCCTTCCACCAACATCAATCTATGTAACTAGACCAAGTAATAATAACAAAGGCTCAATCCTGGATTAGATTCTGGTTTCTGAGCCTAACAAAATCTCCTCCTCAGGCACACTACCAAATAGTGACCACTTACCAGCTTTTATAGTATGTAAAACTGCCTCATCACTAAGTAAACAGCAGTTTAAGCAAACCAGAAATTTATCTCACTTCTGCCTTTAATGAAATCTTACAAAGTATCAACTGGGCAGCATTAAAATCTCTCCCCTGCGACAATGCTGTTGAATTCTTCAATTCAACATTCCTTAGGATCTTAAACAGTACATCAAAAGAGAATAAAGACTAATCATGTAAGCTGGCTTACCAAACCCACAAAGCATGACTGCTAGGACACGCCTATACCAACCTCCATTATAAAAAAAACTTCTTCATAAACTCAAACCTTGTACTAATGCACCTGACAACTTACCTGCAGAATTCCTGCAACTAAGCTCCATTGCCTACCCCATCATAAATAGATCAATTCAGGGGTCCCATGTGCCACATACTTGGAAAAAGCATATATTCTCCCTCTTCATAAAGGCAGCAAAAACTCTGACATCTCCAATTTCCAACTCATTGCTATTCTCTCTCCCATCTCCAAAATATTAGAGAAATGTGTTCATACTCAGCTTCTTAATTATGTGGTTCTTCTATTCAGCACGGCTTCAGGCTGGGTCACAGTACTACCAGAGCTCCCATTTCCTTTATGGGCACAGTAATAGGGCCCGTGATGCTGGTAACATTGTCTCCTCACTCTTTCTTGACCTCTCTGAGGCCTTCAATACGGTATCCAATCCCCTTCTTTTCACCAGACTCTCCAACTTAGGCATCTCACCCCCAACTCTAAACTGGTTTTCAAACTACCTCACCAATAAGCAACAATCTACTAAATGCAACATTCCTTCGCACCTTTTCTTAACACAACTACAAGCATACCTCAAGGATCCATACTGGGCCCCTCCTGTTCAGCATATTCTTTAATGACTTTCATACCACTCTTACGCAAGGCACAGCATCCAATACGCGGATAATTCTACAATCATCTGCACTGCCAAGTCCATATGTGAACTACAACGTCTTATCCAAAGTGCCTTTACATCAACCGAAACTTGGATGTCCAGTAATCCATCTTGCCCTAAACCCCAGTAAAACTAAACTCCTCATATTCTCCTCCCAAAAAACTACTCTCCTTAACAAGAATGAATTCACAGTCCATTCTGAAAACAACACTATCATTGAAGTTGTTCCAAGTACTAAAGTGCTAGGTGTCATCATAGGTTAAAACCTAACATTCGACCTCCATATCCACAGCAACATAAAAAAAACACATCAAAAATTGGGTATCCTCTATAGACACAACTATTTCCTTAGCCACACCGCAAAAAAGTCTCTAGGCTCATCCTTTCTGCTACCATCTCTGTTATGTGGTGCCCTTATCCTTACCAATATCCAGTCCTCTCTGAAATCTAAACTTGACTCATGCTACAATAAGATTGCTAAATTTGTAACAAATGCAAAATTTTCAGCCCACCATTGTTCATCACTATGTCAACTAAACTGGCTTGAACTTCCGCATTATCTTGCATACTTACACTTAACTACTGCACATAAATTTGTATATAAACCATACATTTGCCCTTCTCTACTGATTGTGTACCACCCAAACAGATCTCCTAGATCTGAAAACAAACTGCTGTTCAAAGTTGAAAAAACAAATCTCTCAGCTCATCAGATGCTCTCCTCTTTTACTAGCTCAAAACTATTGGAATACCCTCCCACCATTAGTCAGAACTACCAGCAATCCAGCTCTCTTTAAGAAGTCCCTCAGACAACACCTGTCTGGCAATGCACATGCGTCAATATAACAGTCCCCAAAACCTGACTTCCTCCTCTATAACAACATACCTTATTCCATCTCTACAGTTGTATAACTTTTCCATCTCTCACTTACCACAACTGACCCACTTGCTCTGTCTTTCTAAATTTCACAATTACTCTTTTGCGTACAAACCTCTAAGTGTAAATAATCATAAAACTGATATTCTGTTTGTACAAACTCCCTTATTACTGTAAATAACACTGCACAATGTAAATGGCTCAACTGCAACCTTCCCATTTGGTTGTACTGACTGCAATGTTCTATTTTACTGTATGAATATCATGTATTGTGAATGTAGATAGTCTGTAGTGTGTTAGTTCATATTATTGTATGTACTGTGACTGTAAATACTCTGCATTGTATTATTTCATGTTATGTTTTGTTTAATTTTTGTGGAGATTTTTTCATTGGGCCTCCACTGAAGATGGGCTCACCTTGGTCCAGTGGACCTTCCCGGTAAACAAAGGCAAATAAATACTACCCCATCCCTAATCTGGGGAATTATGAGAGCAGTGGGTCTTTGGGTGTTGGAGTTTTGAGTCATTTTATAAAAAGCCTGTGTCCATAAAGGGATATAGACAGTACCAAGGGAGTGCATTTATGGTTCCCCATCCATTTATTCAAATTCTATTTGAAGAGAGTGAGGAATGGGCTGTGTTTTATAAAGGTGGGAAGTTTATTTTGTGTATGAGGTAGCCTTTGGGATACAAATCTGTCTCTCCAGCAAGTTCTGTTAAAGTCACAGATAAGGTTCAGGTCCATGGAATGCATAACCCTAGTATAATTTTTTCTTGTGAATGTCTAACATTTTCATCAGGGCTGGATCAGAGAATGCCTTGTAGGTCAGGCATAAGTCACCTCTCAATAAATGCTGTGAAATGGAGTAAAGGGATAGGGCCATTAGTCTGTCTGCATAAGACTTGTGTGTTATGGTTTGTATTTGTTTAGTGAGAAACCTCTTGAGGCAGTTCCAATTGGTGTAAATGTCTGGTTAAGTACATGCAGAAGGGAGTATTGTACTCGATTATGGACTTGATGAGGGCCAAGTAATATCACAATGAAGTCTTTTGATCTTGATGCCATGCCTTTACTAATAAATTGAAGAGTACGGAAGGATTTCCTCACTACCATAGCTACTTGGTGGTCAATGTTTAGGTTAGTATCTGTTCTGGTTCCTCACCACTGGGTCTACTTCTAGGAGTATGCTATCATTGTAATTTGTGGGGATATCTGATTTACCAAAGAGGGTATAATTATGCATTTTTTATATCCGCGGTGGTACAGCGGTAGCGTTGTTGCCTCACAGCAAGAGGTTCTCCCATTCGATTCTCGGCTGGAGTGCGGGGAGTGCTTTCTTTGTGGAGTCTGCATGTCCTCCCCGCAGTTGAGTGGTGTTCCGAAAGACATGCATGAATGGGCGTGCCTTCGTTGAAGGTTGGGCGTCGAGCTGGCAACTCGGCACCATAAAAATCTACTGCCAATCATTAGCGGACCGGAGTTCTGCTGTGGCGACCCCTAACCGGGAAAAGCCGAAAGACAAACAACAACAACAACAACATAATTATGCATTTTTTAGCTTTTAGTCTCAGACCGTGGTTTGGCACCAGTCATTTGTCATTTTTAGGCCTGTTTGTAGGATGTCAGCATCATTTGGGATTCATTGATTGGTCTCAGCATACAGTTGCTGGCAAAAAGCCAAACTGGGTGTGGTCCATTGTTTGGAGGACTTCCTATATTATTGATCAGGTGCATGATAATTCTCTACATGGCTTTGCAGATACGACTGGTTAAGCTTTTGGGTGTGTAGTTCCCTGCGTCTGTTGATTGCCCCCCTCCCTTGTAAAGAGGGATGACTGCTGCAGTCCTCCATTCCTCTGCAACAAAGCCCATCCAGAGGCTGTTTCTAGTAGCCCTGATAGATTCTGTTTTAAGTTATTCAAGAAGCATCCAGGAATGTTGTTGAGACCCATGGATGCTGTGTTTTTGGCTTCAGTGAGCACAGTTAGGACTTTTTACCTCGTAATGACTGGTAGAGGGATGGTTGTGGGTATTTCTTTGGGTGTAGTAGGAGGTGATTGGGAGAAAAGGTTGAACTGAAGCTGCTGGCCAACAGGTTTGCTGTAATGTCAGGCTGGGTACAAATGTTGCAGTTCATGATTAACTTGACACATTGCTCAGTGTTTCCCCTGAGGTTATGAACATAATTAAAAAAGCCTTATGGTTATCTTTAACCTGGGAGGCTATCTTTGCCTTGTTTGTTTTGGCAAATTTGACCATCTCTGTAATTTGTTTGTTTAGACTGGTGAGTGTCTTTTTGCACTGTTTTGTTTTTTGCCTTCCTGGCTTTGGAGAGAATTTTTTTCCTTTTGTTGATTTAACCTGTTTATGTTATGAGTCCACTAGGGTGGCTTATTGTTATCAGTAATCATAGGTTTGACTTAGACAGGGCTAATCATAGGTTTGACTCAGATGGGTACTGCCTCCTCTCTGTAGCTGTGAATGTTGTTGTTGTGTACAGCTCAGAGTAGGCCTTAGTGTCTTCTGGGTTAGGAGGGGCTTGGAAGTTTAATAAGCTGTCAGTTAGTTTGAGGTAATTGGCCTTAGCGAAGTTCTTAACAGGTTTGGAGTTTGATGGCTGTTCTAGGTTCGTTTTAATACTAAAGGAGATAATTTTGTGGCCAGATCTTACCAGGGATGAGTTAATGTATGGGGGGAGCAGCATACCCCATGTTCGTGAGTACCAGGTCTAGGATATTTGTAATTTGTGAAGCTAACTAGTTGCTCCTGAGTGTGTGCATTGATGAAGTTCAAAAACTGCTAGTGGATTATGAGTCATACAAGTCCCTCAGTTTATGGAAGGGTAATTGAAGTCACCCATAAGTATAATGCTAGGCTGAATGTTAAGAGATTCCAGTAGGTTTAGGTAGGGAGTGTGGTTTTCCAGACTCATGTTAGGGGATCTGTCACTAGCAAGGATATGATAGCAGTTCGTACCTGTGGTTAGTTAGGCATGGAGCATCTCAAGTGAGTCATGTTATTGGACCAATGTAGCAGTGTACTTGTCTTTTATGAACACTGAGACACCTCTTCCCTTTGTTTCATCCTGAACTGAGGGGAATCGAAATGTATGAAAGGCATTGTAGCCTTTGATAGGTGGGTTGCTTTCCATGGTTCTGAACTATATTACCGTGACTGCACATATATCTGTATTCCCCAGGGTGAGGAGTGCTTTCAGGGAGGCCAGTATTTTATTTAACGTCTTATTGTTGAGCAGCAGTTCGTTTAGGTAGTGAGTGATTTTTGTTATGTTGGAGGGTTTAACAACTTGGCACAGCCTAAAAAGGCACTGTGGGGATAGGCAAAGTTTTTACCAGTATCCGGAAGCTAAGTGGTGCCAAGTGCAAACCATCTCTGGCAAAGTGTCATGGTTTGTCGATCACGTCTCCCCAGGTTGACAGATATTGGATTCCCTTGTTGAGACACCAGAAACTAAACCAGTTGTTAATCATTTTGTGTTGGTACTGTGGTATCATCATTGATAAAGGTAGGATGCTACTCAAGGCTAGATTGAGACCCGCCTGTGACATACATTCAGAGAGCTCCATCATATCTCTCTTCATATGTAGTCCAGTGAGGTACGTCTTAGATCGTTTACTCCCACATGCAGTACGACCATGTCATGTTGGTAATGTTAGTTTAAAGACCTAAGTACATGCGTGATCTGGCGGATCCTGGCTCCAGACAGTTCACTTTGATTTTCTACTTGTTTAGCCTGGTAAGAAGGACATAACTATATTTTACAATGGAATCCCCAATAACTAGAATGTTTGGCCGTGTGGTGTGTTTTGCTTTGAAGTGGGGTTACTATGATTTTCAGAGTTGTGTTGTGTGAGCTGCTGTCTTTTTTGAGTGTGGGTGGGGCCACTGAGAGATACTTTTAGGAGGTCTTGGAGGCTTGGGTAGATTACATGTGAGTACCTCCATGTATGTGGGTCTATGTGTTTGTTCCTTAGTGTTGGTAGTGAGTGTTTTAGTTGTAATGCTGACAACTTGGTTTGCATTTTTTGTGTGTGTATGTGAAAGCTTTCTCTCCAGTAACATTATGTATCTACAGCTCTCACACACTGTTTTTCTGTCCTAAAATTAAATGGATGTCAGTGAACAGGAGGCAGTTACTACACTGCCTCAGGATGCCCATATCCACCAGAGCAGAAACGGAGGTGACAGGGAAGCACCTATCCATTATAACTGATCCTTAGTAGATGGGAAGGAGGAGGGGAGAGTCACTTAAAGGTCTTAAATGAGTGTGTTTAGTAGTGTATTATAGGATGACCTGCAGTGGTGCTGCTGTCTGCATAAACTGGCAGCCAAGGGGGGATAACCATTGCATTCCTCCATTTATGTGGCACAAAGCCTGTTTTATGACTATATTTCAATAATGACTGCAGGGGTCCTGTTAAGTCATATCTGAAACTATTCAGGAGGCATCCTGAGATGTTATTGGGGCCCATTGAGGCTATGTTCTTGTCTCTAGTGAGTGCAGCCAGTACATGCTCCCTATTTATAAGTTGGAAGAGATATGTTTGAGGGTCCTGTTGGGGAATGGTTGGTGGTTATAGGGGATAAAGTTGGCACTGAATTGGTCCACTAGCAGGTTCACTATATCACCAGACTGTGAATGTGGCACCATTAACCACCACTTTAAGGACATTGCTGTGTCCTGCTCTTGAGGTTTTTGACATAGCTGTAGAAGGCCTTTGGTTATCTTTCACCTGAGATGATGTCTTAATGTCAAAGCTGGTTTTGCTTGACCTAATTAACCCTCTTAGTTGCTATTTAATTTGGTGCAAAAGTTTATGGGAATTACCTTTTCTGATTTTTACCATAATTTTCTTTTCCCTTTTATTGTACATTCTGTTTAATTTGGGATGTCACTGGGGTGGGTTTTTTGGGGGCTAGTTCTGGGCTTAGAAAAAAGGGTGCAGTGGATAATAAAACCTAACCAGTAAAACAAATGTGTAGTGGATTCTATGTGGGCAAAATGGAAAGAGTGTTAAAAAGTAGGATTTATGAACACAATAATGATATCAAAAACAGAAAAGAAACAAATGCCCTATACAGACATTCCACGAGCTGTCATTTTTTTTGTGTTTCAGCTTTGGCATCTTGGACACTATACATATAGAATCAAGAGGAGGGGACTGGAAGAACTTTTTATGTAAAAAAGAGTTACAATGACAGTTAAGAATTGAAGCAAAATTTCCCCCAGGTCTCAATGATTCTGTTTCTTTAAAACCAGCCTTAAAGGTGAAAGATGATAGGTTATAAGTATTTCCGCCATAAAATATGGTTGGGCTTATTTTAGATACATTACACAAGTCCTTAAAAATAATGGATCACATTTTTTAAAACAAACAACGTTTGGATATAAATAGAGAACTGTTCATGTAAACAGGGTATTTATATTTATAATTTTATAACAGCAGGACAGTGATTTTAACAGTTTACTATCATTATTTTGAATGACACTCGGTCGACCGCACTATGTTCGACAACCGAAAGTCGAACACGGCAATGTCGAACTTTAAAAGCAAGCCTAGGAACGGGTTTTAACATGGGTAGCGATAGGGATTTACTGCTATTGCCGAAATACAAGCCTCGCCCCTATCTCGACCCATGTTAAAATCCATTCCTAGGCTTGCTTTTAAAGTTCGACATTGCCGTGTTTGACTTTCCGTTGTCGAACATAGTGCGGTCGACCGAGTGTCATTCGAAATAATGCTAGTAAACCATTTTAACATGTAGTGTTTTCCAAGGGACTCAATTGATTCCACGATTATCCAATAGTAATGTTTTTGTATTACTTAAATGTACCAGAAAAAACAGTTCTGTATTCTGACGAAGTCCCCTGTGTGAGACACGAAAGTGCTTACTGTTGTGTGTTTTATTAAAATGAAGAGTCGTTTTTACAGCCTTGTGGGTGCGTTTTTGTTTGTTTTACTGGCTAGTTGTAGGTTACTTCTGCTAGGTACAGCAGCTTCTCTGCAGCCATTGCCATGGTTGTTTCAGGGTTTGAGTGAAATTCAGCTTAGGTTGGTGTGTTCTCAAGGTTTGGAGGGACATTGAATTTTGGCAACCCATCACTTGAAAACAGAGAATTTGGCTTGGAATAGCTTCTAACTGTTACTGGTTTTAATGGGATTACAGAGCTGATTTTTGAAAGGAGATTGCTGTATGGTTGGATCTTGCCAAGGAGGATGAGACAAGGTGTGGAGTTTTCTCTCATGTTTGTAAGCACAAGGTCCAGTAAGTCGGACTCTCTAGTATGCCTATTCGCAATTTGGTCAAGGGTGCTTTTATTTACGAAGTCAGGAATCTCTGTGCCTGTAGATATGAAGCTATATAGGATTCTCAGTCTGTAGAGGGGTAGTTAAAGTCTCCCATGAGTAGTGTGTAAGTTGGATAGTAAATGTCTCCAGTAGGTCCAAGTATAAATTATGAGCTTTTTGGATCATGGAGGGTGACGTATAGATAGCTAGGATATGGTGTGGGATTTTGTCTACGGTGATCTGCACCTGGGGGAACAACTTGTCATCAGTTTTGACCACCCTATTGGATACTATTCATGTATATTGAAACACCTCCTCCTTCTGACCTTGCCTGTGCAGCTACTGTTCTAAAATTGTGGAAGGCACTGAAACCTTGCAATGCCAAGGTACTTTCTGCTGCTTTAAACCATGTCTCAGTAATTGCACAGGTATTCTTGAGTGTGAGGAGGGCTTGGAGAGAGTGTATTTTTTATTTTTATTTAGGCTCCTGGCATTGAGGAATAACACCATGAGGTTCTGTTTAGTTGATTTTGCTGTGGTGGTAGGTTTGTTAATTTGGCATTGCCAAAAAAGGCACTATGGGGGGGGGTGGATACATTTTTAGCCAGTATTCAAAAGCCTAGAGGGAAAGAGTGCAGACCCTCCTTGGCAAAGCAACATGGCCTATTGACCATGTTCCCTCAAGCTGACAAATGCTAGATCTGCTTAGAATGTTACCAGAAAGACAGCCACTTGTTGAAATCGATCATTTTTTGCTTATATTGTGGTATCATCTTTGGTGATGGTAATATGTTGCTCAGTGCTAGGCTCACGCCAGCCTGAGATGCATAGTTTGAAAGCCCCATAATGTCTTTCTTCATATACTCCAGGGAGGTATATCCTGGGTCATTTATATATACACAGACTATGATGAAATTATACTGGCCTTTTTGGCTTTTCCCGGTTAGGGGTCGCCACAGCAGAACTCCGGTCCGCTAATGATTGGCAGTCGATTTTTATGGTGCCGAGTTGCCAGCCCGACGCCCAACCTTCAGCGAAGGCACGCCCATTCACGCATGTCTTTCGGAGGCCACTCAACTGCGGGGAAGACATGCAGACTCCATTGGTACCTGTGGCATAGTGACTTGAGTGCATGCGTGATTTGACAGATCTTGGCTCCAGATAAGCGACTATTATCTTTTCCTTGTTCAGCCTGGTTAGAGGGGCATCAGTATATTATACAATGAAGTCCCCTATAATGAGAGTCCTGGGAAGTGTGTTTGCATGCCCTGGGGGTTTAGTGTTTGAGGCTCCACTAAGAGTGACAATATGTGTGTGGTGTTAGGTGTTGTTTATTTCGAGTTCCATTTGGGCTTGTTGAGGCATAGCTTTGACAGCTGGTGATGTAGGTGATTTGTTGTTTAGAAAAATTGCTTTTAAGTCCTCAGCATACGTTAATCTGTGTGTGTTGTGTGCTATGTGAAGTGAGTGTTGTGTGTAGTTTCGACAACCTGATGTGGACTTGTATGCAAGAGTTTTAGCCTCCGATGTCATTGTACGTGTGCACCTCTTGCATACTGTGTCTGATTCTTTAAGAAGTAAGTGGTTTCAGTAAACATGAGACAATTGCTACATTGTCTCAAGATATCCATATCCACCAAGTTGACCACAGAGAAGTTAGGAAATTGCATATTCATACTGTCCAGTCCTTTGATTTGTGATCTAAAAGGGGTGGTGGGTGCATTGGAGGTAGAAGGTTATTAAGGGTGTTTTTTTATGCAGGCTAATAAGGGTGCTTTATAGGTGCAGATTATGCTAAACAGTACTAACTTCTACTGACTTTAATGTTTACACAATATTGAATTCTGTTAAGTCTGTAGGTCTTGCTACTGGATGTCTAACTGTCTGGCCTAAGCACAAGGCATTTACACTATATTGCTGCTTTACAAGTTACAGTTTTATGGACTGTTCCACAGAGAAAATTTGCTTTCTATGCATTTGCTACTTTAGATTACACTGCTAACCCAAGCAAACATGCAAAATTTGTAGTAGCACAGAAAAAAACAGAAAACTAAATAAAGAGCCCTTTGGCCAATAAAATGACTACACTACGAGTCCATTTATGTATTTCCCAATCCAGTTAGACCAGGCAAATGCCTGCTGCCACAAGAAGTCCTTTTGATGTAAAAACATGTAGAAGAGACTGACAAGTGTAATGCTAACACAAACCACCTAAACAACTAGCTGGAACCCCTTGCTGAAGGCAATTTCAAGACAGTAATGATGACAGGAAGCGCAATTTTTTTCTACAAAAAATTCAGTGAAATGCACACACACAGGCAGAAAATAAAACCAATCAGTCAAAATAACTTAAGTGCGGTTTAGCAATCAGAGGTACTTAACTTTGGACAGCACTGGATACAAGTCAAACACTTCTGGAATGCAGGCTAATACTACAAGCTTTGCCGACCTCCAGGAAAATGAGTAGGAGACAGAATGTTGTAGGCACTCAGTATCATGTGTGTATGGAAAACAGTGGGAAGTGAACATAAATTGCTTATACAGCAGTCAGTAGCAATAAAAAAGGGAGTGGGTCTTTGGAAATTGGGTAATAAGAAGTGGTGGAGGGTAGAGATGCAGCCTTATCAAAGAGCAGCAGGAGGTTTGGCAATTTTTCATGGAACAAACAGGCTAGAAGCCAGCAATCAAATAAAGGCAGTAATGGAGCTCTTTCAGAAACTTTAGCTTAGTGTGTTAGTGGGGAATGGGGCAGCTTATTTATTTCAGTTTTCAAAGTTGTAGTTAAACCTCTTTTTCATTTCTTATATGTCTCTCACCTTAATCAGGTATCTTGTTCTTATGGAAATATACTCCCCTGGCATTGTATGCCTAGATCCTGATGTTAAACATTTTTTTGAAATTTTTTTTTTGTTCTAAACATTTTCTCTTTCAAAACTTTCCATAGTCCTTTTGCAGTTTTTCCACAGATTGTATCACACCATTTAGTTTTATATGGTGACTATTTTGCTTCCATATAATCTCTTATTAATCTTCTGTGCATTGGTTTAGATTTCAGTTTGGCAAAATTATCTAGCAGCAAATTAACCTTTATAACACCATGATCACTGCACATCAAATGTGGTAAAGCTTGACATGAAGTAACAGTAATTTCTTTAGGAAAACAAACCATGTCTAATATGTTCCTTTCCTGGTAGTTTTTTTTATACAGTCTGTAGCAATTGCTGTTCATGGACACATGTTGTGAGTAATATCCTTACTGATGTTGTTGAGTCAGTATTATACCAGTTTGTTTCTGGTAAATGTAAGTGCCCAGCCACTATTATTCTTCCCTCCTGTGTTTCATGCAAAACACTTATGAATGTCTGTAGGTCATTAGCACTTGACTTTGGTGGTGTATACATTCCAACAATTGTTAATATGTTCCAGGAATGTCTTTATTATCACACTTACACAATCTATAGTATTGGTGTTATCTCTGAATATGTAATAATCTCTGGTTAATTTGTTTCTTGAATGATACTTAAATACACAGGGAATTTGTGGGTCTTTGTCTTTTCTGATAAGACTCCGAGACTGCAAAAACTATAAGCACTGTCGATGACTCACTGCTAGTTATTTTTCCCAAATGCCATTCCATTCTTTGATCTGCTTTTTAATCTTTGTGATTTTAAGCTGCCCACACTTATTGTAAATTGAGCTTTATAAACTGATCCCTTTTTGTAGTGCTTTTTTATCTTTAATTATTTATTTGCTTTTCCTTGTGCTTATTTTGAAAAAGTGCATTTTGCCTTTCATTGTCTGCCCTACTGATTCACTTGCTCTGAATTCATTATCTAGATAACTGTTTGATAAAGTAGTGTATTCTTACACTCTAGCAAGCACTTTTCTGTGTTTTCCATCAAGAGTTCAGTGGATTGTCCATCTAGTGGCACTGAGTGGTAACCTGGTCTGTATAGGTTGGGGAACCACACTAGAGATTCCTGCACATAGTTTTATTGGAAGGAGGGCTTATTAGTCAGCTTATCTTTTTTTAGAACCTCTATAAATTCTGTACAATTGATTGGCTTTTGGCTCATTTCTCCAAAATGAAGTATATTTATGAATAATCCCACTTTGATAAGCTGTTTAAGGTACACTGCTGTAGCTTTAAGTCTGTGGTAGCATTTCACTCTGGACACTCCTTTACTGTGCTTTTACATTAGGATGACTGGGATAACTCATCTAGTGGCAGTAGGTGTTTACCTGGTTTATCTGAACTGGGAAGCACACAACAGGTCACTAAGTGCAGTTGTTGTATTGGCCAGAGGAATCAATCAGTTTTCTGTATTTCCAGTGCTAGTATAAATTCGGTACATTTGCACTGAGCTGCTTGCCAGTGCCCAGTACAGACACAAACATCTGGAAACATTGCTTATTTTCATTATACTGTGAAACTTTACTGTGCTAGTTACCTTATTATAGCACCCAGGACTATTGCTGCTCATAGTCCATCTGATTTTGTCACTGAGCAGTATCGCTGGTTAGGTTAACTGCAGATTAGACTACGTAAGCACCCTTCTCCCATCTGGTTACAAACACCCTCCAGTCTTGTTCCTTTCAAGCACACATTAGGACCTGCAGCCATGGATGGGCATTTTCTTGCTATCTCTGCATTCAGCTTGGTGGCTGTGGGTATCCTGACGGAATGTAGCAATTGACTTATGTACACTGACAACCACTTTATTCTTAAACAGACAAATACAGTATGCGAGAGATGTATTTACACATTGACATTGGAGGCTAGACTCTCACATAAAGACACAAAAAGCAGTAAACAGGTTGCCAGCAACTCCAACATATCACTCACCACATCCACAAAGGACTACACACACATGCGGAGGTGCTCAAGTGTAACTTACCCAAACCTCAAAGGCCTCTCAGGGCATTCCTCAGAAACTCCACATGTACACAAACAAGACAATTCCCAGCACAACGGTTCCACTTTATAACCTCGAAATACTGAAGTCTTGAATTTCAGTATCTCGAGACCATAAAGTCAAACACTTGAAATCCCGAAACTCCAAAACCATAAACACAAAATTGCAAACATAAACACACCACACAACGCATACACCATCTGACCCACACTACAACAAATAAAACACACACAAACACAAATCAACATATAAGCAAGCCCCCCTGCACCCACCATGTGGGGGGCTGTGCCCCCCACACCCCCCCTACTTATATATACTAACTCCAAGATCGCACAAACAGAAAAAGACAGTAAACTCGCATACAGTCCCACGCGCGAGCACACACACACACACACACACACACACACACACACACACACACACACACACACACACACACACACACACCACACATATACAAATGGCCCCACATCCAACACTTAAACACTCATACCTACCTCCCCTAACCCACATTGACAACTTACAAACACACACACTCAAACACCTACCCAAAACCCTTACAAAACACTCACTTACCTTAAATTCTACCTAAATCCACACACTACATGTCACGTAACGTAAAGCCATCACCTCGAATTTGACTTAGTCGGATTCGCAATTATGCACTTTCGCTATTTTGAAAATTTGACTTTATGGTCCCGTGAAACTGAAATTCGAGATTTCAGTATTTCAAGATTATAAAGTAGAACCATCACAACATATAAAGCCACATCTCATTGTGCCTCAACTACCAAGCCCATAAGGCAAAACACTGCACAATCCAGTATTATGGTCATAATTAGACTCCAGTGTGAGACACGCTGATGTCCCACTTAGCAATCTGGATAAGGGTAAGGTTACAGTTGGTTGCTTCAGAGGCCAGGATTCACCAGATCATGCAAGCACTCGGGTCACTTACTGCTAAGTACCAGTATGACTCAGTCATAGTCCATGTGGGCAGGAATGACTAAGAAGTACCACCTTGGACTATATGAAGAGAGACATGACTGAGCTCTCAGAATGTGTCACAGGCAGGTATGAACGGGTGTATATTAAGTTATCAAATTTTTAAAAGTTCGAACGTCATATGGTCAAAGCCATGTGATCGAACTTTTAAAAGTTCGAAAAGCTAAAAAAAATAAATAAATAAACAGAAAAAACCTACCCGACCATTTTAAGCAGGGGGGCAAGCACCCCCATGTGGGGGGCTGTGCCCCCCCCACCCCCCGCTCTTTAAATATACCAACTCCAAGATCTCACTACAGTGCAGGAAAGGGAAATTTTCCCATTCTGCACTGTACGGTGATATTCATTGAAACGTTCGAACTTTTAATAAGTTCGATCATATGGTGTCGTCCATATGACATTTGAACTTTTAAAAGTTCAATAATGTAATATACACCCGGTATGAACCTAGCATCGAGCAGCATTCTACTGTCTCCAAGGATGATGCCACAATACCAGCAGAAAGTGATTTGAGTTTAACAATTGGCTTAACTACTGGTGTCATTCTAAAGGGGTCTAATACTTTTCTGCCTGGGAGGACATGGTTGATAGGCCATGTTGCTTGCCAGGGATGGTCTACATCTGCCTCATCTAGGCTTTTGGATACTGGCCAAAAACATTGTCCACCCCCTATAGTGCACATTTAGGCATTGCCAAACAGACAAACCTTCCAACATAACAAAAGCTACTCAGGATAAGCTAAAGGTGTTACTTCTCAGTGCTAGAAGCCTCAACAAAAACTGCAGTCCCTGGAAGCTCTTCTCCCTCTGGAGAATGCTGACGTCTTTGCACTTACTGAAACATGGTTCAGAGCCACGGAAAGTACTCCAGCAGTGCATGGCTGTAATGCCTTACATACATTCCTGCCACCCACTGAACATGAAAGAGCAAGAGGCGGAGGTGTATCTATCTACATAAAGGATAAGCACACCTCAAGGCCGGTCAGTCAATATGACATGCTTGAGCTACTCCATGTCCAACTAACCATAGGAAAAATCCATTACCATATTCTTGCTAGCTACATGCCTCCACTATCAACTAGGAAACCTCTACATCATACCTGAAGATATTAGAATCATTCACCATCTAGCCCAATACCACACTCATGGGTGATTTTAACTACCCCTCTATTAATTGGGAGGCATATATGACCACTAACATGCAGCTCCAAAGATTTCTTGACTTTATAAATTCAAATCCCATGAAGCAGCTAGTCTGCACTCCCACCAGAGGAACAAATCTAGATGTAGTACATGCAAGTATGGGAGAGTGCTTCACCCCACTTAGGGTTATGTCCTCACTGCTAAGATCACATCACAAAGTGGTCTCCCTTGAAGTAAAGGTAGAGAATAGACCTCCACCAACATTTTAAGAAATTCTCCAAGGTAAATTATCCCTGTTAAGGGACTGCATAGCTAGTTTCCAAACTCCCCCATAACCAGAAAACACAGAAACCTATGCAGAGGCATACACAAAAGCCATGTGTGACCATATAAACATCTGCATAGAAACAGCAGTACCAGACCAAAATAAATCCAGGTCAAACTGCAAAAACAAGCCACCCTGGTGTACCCCTGGTATTAATAGATTGTACAACAAAAGAAGAAAAATCCTGTTGAGAAGTAAGAGGGAATGTGCACAAAAAGTCCCTCGTTAGTCTAAACAAGAGAATAAGGGAACTAGTCAAGTCTCTGAAAGCACACTTTGAGGTAAAAATAGCCTCCAAAGCTAAGGATAACCATAAGCCTTTTTTACGTTATGTCTGCAATTTTAAGGGCGATACCCAGCAATGTGTGGAATTAGTTATAGATGGCATTACTTATACTCAGCCAGAAGCTAGCTGACACATTCAGCTCAAATTTCACCTCCTTATCACCCCCAGTTCTCCCCCAAGAAATGCCCTCCACCACTCCGCTGCCAGTTATCACCATATAACAGGTTTCCACTGTGCTCTTTAAAGCTAGAAACAAGGCTTCAGTGGGGCCTGACAATGTACCGGATTGCCTCTTAAACACCATAAATCAGGACTTGTCAGGCCTATTAGAATCTTTATTTAACCACAGCCTCTGGACTGGCTTTGTCCTGATAGAATGAAAGACAGCAACAGTCATCTCACTGCATAAAGAGGGACCACCTACTGACCCAGGAAATTACAGAACCATATATTTGACTAGTCTTACATGTAAGGTCATGGAAAGAATAATCATGGACCTGATAAATAATTACACAGGAGACCTCCAAATGCTGGATCCAACCCAGTTTGGCTTTGTTAAGGGCAGGTTATGCGTACTGAATCTGATGGATTTAGTTGAGAAATTTGCTATGCCATGGTTTAAGGTAAAACAGTACGTACCGCCTACATCGACCTGGCTAAGGCCTTTGACACAACTCCCCACTCAGGTATTATAAATAAACTAAAAAAACTGGGCATGAATCCCTGTGTCATCAGATGGATAGCCAGTTGGCTCATGAACAGGACGCATGGTTAAAGTGGGTGAATCCAGATCCTGCAAGAGGACAGTTAGTGGTGTGCCACAGGGCTAAGTAATGGGACCACTCCTGTTTGGAATGTACTTTTCTGAAGCCAAGGCAAATGTGGAAGTCCTCTGGATGTTAGAGTTTGCAGACAACTGCAAGCTGGGGGCAATCCCTGAATCCCCCAACAATGTAGATGTTCTTCAGGATGGTGTAGATCACAGAAGTGATTGGTGCCAGAACTGTGACCTAAAACTAAATGCAAAAAAATGCATTATCATACCCTTTGGGAAGTCAAATACCTCTGCAAATTACAACATCAGTAGCACACCACTTAGAATAGACTCAGCGGTGAGAGATCTGTGTACACAAATAGGTAGTAGCCTGTACTTTGACAGCCATGTGTCTGCAGTGGTGCGAAAATCCTTTCACATGGCACAACTTGCAAGAAAAGTTATGGCATCCAAATCCAAGGAAATTATAATCCCGCTGTACTCGGCCTTCATTAGACCAATAATCGAGTACAGTGTGCCAATTTTCATGTACGTGACTAGACACTTACAGCAGCTGGAGTGACCTCAAAGGTTCCTCACAAAGAAAATACAGGGTGTAAACGATGTGAACTATGCTGATAGACTAAAAGCCCTATCTGTTTACTTTGTCTCCTACCGAGTATTAAAGGAGGTGACCTATGCCTGACCTACAAGGCAGTCAAAAATACAGCCCTGATAGAGCTGCTACACATCTGCAAGTCAAACTGCACAAGGGTCACCCAATTTAAAGATCTAAACCCAGTCGGTGACTCAAACAAAATATGTTGGAGATACAGATATGTCTTAGAGATTGCCCCTTCATTGGAATAGGCTTCCTGTTCACATTAAGCAGAGCCCTTCCCTGGGCCTGTTCAAATGCGATTTGGATCAATGCATGGGAAATCACAAATTCACACCTGGGGTTGTTCCTGTGTTGTTCCTGTGTCTCTTATGGGCAGGGACAGTCTGTAAGATACAAATGCACAGGCACAGATTCATGCCATCCTCTTGCCCGTAGGGGCCATAAATTGGGTAAAATTGGGTTACATTGGCTAAGGTTGTAAGGACCCTTAAGCTGTTAGCCTAGTAATCTCTTATAAAACTAAGAACCAGTCAGTCCATCTGATACTAAGCAGGTTGTCAGCATGCACACCCCACCTGCTGCACCTACTAAACTAACAACAGCTAAACCTACATATGAGGAGGTCCTTACAAGAAGCTTATCTAAACATCAGAGACCTCTCAAACACAAACACAAGAGTGCTTCACATAATACATCCTCTGCAGAACATAGTACACATAATATATCACACACCAGTGTCTCACCAGTCAAGTCCCTAAGGCATAACAGAAAAACAAACATCTTAGTCATAGGTGACTCAGTTGTGAGGCACACAGATGTCCCTCTCACCAGGTTGGATAAGGAAAAGGTCATGTTCAGCTGTCTGTCAGGATCGGCCACATCACACATGCATTCAAGTCTCTCAACAGCAAGCACTGTTATGACTCTGTCGTAGTCCATGTTGGTGTGAACGACCTTGAGACATACCTCAGTGGACTATATGTAGAGAGACATGACTGAGCTCTTGGATTATGTGTCTCAGGCAGATGTGCCCCTAGCCTTAAGCAGCATTTTACCATCACCTAGTATGATACTTTAATACAAACAAAAAATGATTGACTTCAACAATTGGCTTAGTTTCTGGTATTGGTCAACAGACCTCGAAGCTTTGCCAGAGATGGTCTTTATCTGTCACCCCTGGGATTTTGGTTACTGGCCAAGGCTCTTGCCATCCCCATAGTGCCTTTTTAGGCAATATCACAAGAACAAAATTCCCAGTGTAAAAATACCCTCTAAAAACAACCTCAAGGTTATGCTGCTAAATGCTAGGAGTCTAAACCGGAAACTGCACTCACTGGAAGCTGTTCTGACCCTGAAAGATGCTGGCATTTGCGCAGTCACTGAGACCTGGTTTAAGGCTGTGGAAAGCACCTCAGCTATACCAGGTTACATTTCCTTCCACACATTCAGACAACAAACTGAAGGTGTGAAAACTAAAGGAGGTGGTGTATTAATATTCATTAAAGATAAATACACCTCTAGATTGGGTAAACAGCACGATTTCCTTGAATTACTTCAGGTGCAATTGACTGTAACTTAAGACTCCTCTTCAGGTCATTGCCAGCTATAATACCCCCTCCCCCCCATGAATCAGGACATCCACTCAGCCTGCTTGAGTCAATCAAGATACAACCAAACACCCTGGTTTTGGGTGACTTTAATTACCCATCCATAGATTGGGTAAATTATACGCATTCTAACTCACTTGCCAAAGATTCCTGGACTTACTTTAACTCCAATGCTCTGGACCAGCTGGTTGACACACCTACAAGGGACTCAAACATCCTGGACCTGGTGCTAACCAACATGGGAGACCGCTGCACCACCCCCAGTGTTTGGCCATCCCTGGTGAAATCTGACCACAAATCAGTCTCAGTAGAAGTAACTGTAACACAAGATCCCCCTTAGCAACAACTAGAATAAAAAACTTCTCTAAGGCCAATTACAACTTTTTACATGATGGCATAAATAGCTTCATAGTCCTCCCAACCCTCCACTGATGGAACAGACACTATGCTTTGTTATACACCAGTGCTTTATACAAGCACTTGTACAATTGTATTGACTCTGCCGTACCTGATAGAACCAAAGCAAGATCTTCAAGGAAAAACAAACCTGCCTGGTGGGCATCTGTTGTTAATAGGCTGTACAATAGGAGAAAGAAATTGCTGTCTAAGGGGAGGGAGGGATGATCTCGAAACTAGAAAGACTACCTCCTCAACTTAAACAAGCAAATAAAACTCCTATTGAAATCCTCCAAAGCTAACTATGAATCCAGATTAGCTTCCCTAACTAAGGATAACCACAAGGGGTTCTTTAGTTACATCTGTAACATCAAAGATAAGGCCCAAATTTGTGCTGAACTCGTAGTTAATGATACTGCATATATAGAACCTGTGGATATAGCGGACTTGCTGGCTGATCCAGTGAAAACTTCACACCCCTGTCCCTGCCACATATACCCCAAAGCATCCCAGACACTTGTCCCCTGCCTAGTATCTCTTAGGAGCTGGGCTTAAATGCCATCTCCAAGGCCAAACATGGTTAAAACAGGAATTAGCATCACCATTGATCACGCTTTTCAATCACAACCTAAGCACCGTCTTCATCCCAGTGGAATGTAGAACAGCTACCATCATCCCTTTGTACAAAGGGGGTGCATCCACGGACCCCGGGAACTATAGACTCATTAGCCTGACCAGCCTTATCTGCATGGCCATGGAATGAGTCATCATGGACCTTATTAACAAAGATATTGGAAATCTCCAAATGCTTGACCCCACCCAGTTTGGCTTTGTCAAGGGGAGATCATGCCTGTTAAACTGGGTGAACTTCTTTGAGACTGTTACCAAAGCCCTAGACAAGGGCATATTTGTGCATATGGCATATGTAGACGTAGCGAAGGCCTTTGATACAATCCTCCACTCAGGCATCATTGATAAACTCACCCAGCTGGGTATCAACCCATATATTGTCAGGTGGGTTGCAAACTGGCTCACTGATAGAACTCATAAGGTCAAAATAGGAGGACTCCACCAGACCCATAACCTTTGGTGTTCCACTGGGATCTGTTCTGGGATCCCTACTGTTTGGAATCTACTTCTCCGAAGTGCAGGCAAAAACTAAAGGACTGTGGCTGACAAAGTTTACTGATGACTGCAAACTGGTAGCGATCATTGAAACCTCTAGAGATGTCAACATCTTGCAAGAAGGTCTTATGCAGACTAATGACTGGTGCCAAAGTCATGGTCTTAAACTTAATGGAAAAAAATGCATGATCATTCCCTTTGGCAAGGGTGATGTTCCTGCAGACTAACACATCAATAACCATACCCTAAGCACACAGTCAGTGATGAGAGATTTGGGCACACAGGTCGACAGCAACCTTAACTTTGATCGCCATGTCGCCATAGTGGTAAGAAGGGCATTTTATATTGCTCATCTCATAAGTAAGGGCTTTGCCTCCAGAAAAAAAGTGGTTATAACCCCCCTTTACTCTTCCCTCATTAGCCAGTAATAGAGTACAACACTCCCTGTGGTATGTTCCTTTCCAAGCACCTGCAGCAATTGGAGAGACCACATAGGTTCCTTAAGAAGAAAGTTAAGGGTCTTCAAGATCTGTGTTATGCGGACAGACTGAAATCATTGTCACTTTAATCTGTGTCATACAGACTGCTTAGAGGCGACTTGTGCATTGCATGCAGAGTAATCTCTGACCCAGCTTTGATGGAAATGCTGCACATTCGCAAGTCAAATGGCACACAGGTCACTCCCTCAAAGGACCTTAACCTGGTATGTGATATCAACAGAACTTGCTAGAGAGATGAATTTGTCTCACAGAGGTTGCCCCACCTTTGGAACAAGCTTCCTATTCATGTTAAACAAAGCCACTTTTTGGCCCTATTTAAATGCAGTTTGGACGATTGGATGGGTAACCAGAAATTCCCCCTGGGAGTTCCACCTGTGTCATCCTTGGACAGGGGCAATAAGTTCTGATTTTAGTGTCTGCTTGAAACAGACACCCTTGGGAATTCTGGTTGAACTTGGCTAGGCTTGTAAGGGTCCTGGGGCCATTAGCCTAATAACCTCTTATGATCCTATGAAATATGCTTTTGGTCTGTATAGCATTCGGGTCTATATTAGAAGACCGAAGACGCATTCAAATGCTTCTTGTTCAGACTTAAAAGTCTGAAAAACGCAAAATATCGAAGCGGCTGTTAAGCGAATTCTTTCCCTGGGAAAGAATTTGCTTGGCTGCTTCGGTACTTAACCATTTTTGGCACTGTCATGCGGTCTCGGAGTTGATGTATTTAGGGGGTGTGGGGGGCAAAACCCCCCACTTAATGTAATGTTTGAAATTGATTTTTTATTTTTTTTTGTTGGAGCTGTTCTGACACTTCGACATTGTAAGCTTTCGCTTATATAGGGTCGATCAATCGCCGTTCGCTTTTTTAAGCATTTTGGTGATTTAATATAGACCCTAGCATCCCTGTTTTTATTTTTTTTTTTTGCAGTTGCTTCACATAATCAGTATGCTCATAACAAAAAGGTTTATGGCTTGTATTTGTTCTGTTACATTTTTTTTTTGCATGTATGTATGTATGTATGTATTTATGTATTTATTTTTGAGTTTATAGTGGTATTGCTGGAGGGAAACAGAAGTAGTGTTCTTTTGCAAGTATTTATGAGGACTTGAGAATCACTAAGCCGTTGTTCGTTGACTTGGAGAGTTTGATGTGTTGTGTACTGGAGGTGGCTAAGAGAATCTCCTGTACAAATAATAGATTTATAAGCACATTGGATGAGTAGAAGAAAGAGAGTAATAAAGATCTATAAAATTTTGTTAAATAGCATTTTAAAAGGAGGAAAAGCACTAGCATCTTGAAAGAAAGCTTTGGTGGTTGCATTACCCAAAAAAGGTAAAGACCCATCGGAACCAACCTCATAGACCCATTTAATCTTTAAACCATGCTTATAAAGTGTGTCTGTACTAGCTAAATGAATGTCTAAGGTGTTGCAGTTTTGATAGATATAGATCAGTGTGGTTTTGTAGAGGGTATGCAAACATCTGACACCACCAGTAGAATATGATTATCTAAAGGGAAGCAGCATGTAAGAAAATATTGCTGCTGTTGGTGGGTCTTGATGCAAAGAAATCATTTGCCAGAGTAAGCTGGTATTTCATGCATAGGGCAGTGGAAGTACTGAATTCTATGATACAATCATAAGGTTAATTAGGAGGATATATGAAGGATCGGAGGCAAGAATTAGTGTGAGCTTTCCTCTGCAGTAAATTTTGTTTGAACAGAGGAACCAGACAGGTGTATCCTGTTTTCCCCTTTATTTTCTTTAAATGTAGAGCCATTGGCAAAGAATGTAAGGGACTCAGAAATGCAAGCATGTAATTGGTGTGGTATTCAAGAAACGTTGGCTTTATTTACAGATGATGTTATGTTGTACTTCATAAATCTATTAAAGGATATCTCAGTGTTTTAGAACATTTTGAGACAGTTTTGCATCTTTTTGGGATATAAAATTAATTAGGATAAAACAATGATTATAGCCTTAAGTTATGTATCTAATCATAACTTGGTTCAACAATTCTCACATTTATGGTAACATGATGAGATGAAGTATTTAGGAGTATGGATTAAAATGTCTTCTGTTATTTCAGCTGAAGATATGTGGGAATAGAAGAAGTGAAAGATAATACAAAAACTGAGGTGTTTATAGATAGAATGATACCAACAGTGAAACAAGTTTTAGTCCCTTTAGTTTTATATACAGGTCAGGCATATTTTTACAACCAGAGGAGATGCTGTGAAGAAAACTCTGGAAGGAAAGAGGGCAATAGTCAAGTGTGTCAGTTTGATCCTCCCATTGTATGATGTGGTTTAGGATTAACTAATTTGAAGGGATATTTTAGAGTTACACAGTTTGTGTCATATACATAGCAGAAGATTATAATTCAAAGTGGAAAGGGATGATTATGAAGCTTGAGGGAGTTCAAGAAGTAAGGACAGATTGGATTTTGGATTCAGATCTTGGATTTTGGATTCAGATCCTTAAGGAGAGTAATAACCACCATACAGAGTGTTATATTTATAATATTGCAGAAAGTGTTTTCAGAACTACGCCATTGCAAGAATGGAGAAAGCAAATTTTTTGTCAGTTGAGATGACTGTAAAAAGGGAGACACAAAACAGGCAAGAAAGGACTGGAATTTACTAGAGAAAACTGGTACTGGGAGCAAATAACTAGAGAGTGAATGGTAATACAGTGTGATGAGACCAAGAAGAAGTTTGGACTGCAGGTTAGAGACTACCTTCCCTATCAGGGATTGATATCAGAGTTTAGGCAAAGGGAAGGGAGAGGGGAGTCCAAAGTAAAAGAATTGCTCTGGTAGAGGTTTTAGTTTAATCTAGAACGGAAGTTGCTGTTTAAAAAGAAGATAATTTTGAGGGTATATAAAATATTGTATGACAACTATCAAAGTCAAGCTATTTACAATGGGAGGATATATGTATGGATCCCAAGTACACAACAAAGTCCATAAGGTTTAGGATTTTTGCCTGGAAGTGTTTGCAGGCGTATTTGTATACTACAAGAACACTTCAAAGAATTCTCTTCATGTAGGCAGTAAATGTTTTAGGTGCAATGAAGAAGAATGTGATAACTGGGAGCATGTTTTTGGGAGTGAGATGAGTTGGCAGTAATATTGGGGGAGCAAATGGCTGTAACTAAGGAAGTGATTCTTTTGAGCTGGTGCACAGGATCTGAATTGCCTAAGTATAGTAAGGTCGTATTAAGTATAATTCTATTGGCTGCCAAAAAAAAATCACAAGAACATGGAAATCAAAATCTAAATCAGCTGTATTTGAAGTATTGAAGATTGTAAAAGAGACAAAAGAACTGGAAGAGGAATCTTTAGAAAAGAGAAGAATCAAATTACATAGAAAGAAGTGAAACTTGTGGGAACAATGCATGCAAAGTAACACTGAGGAGGAGTGAGGTTTAAGGGAAGGCAGGAACTGAACAATTTATGTAATGTTGGGCTGGAAAACAGTTGTTAATGTATGTAAATATAAAAAATGTCCGTATAGTTTGCTTTCTTTTCTATTAATGTATGTGTCTGTGTCTCGTGATAATTTAATAAAGGTGCTTAAAAAAGCAAATTGGATGAGTGTGACATTTGGAATGTTTATATGCAGGTCATTAATGAAAATTGAAAATAAGATGGGTCCAGTTATTGAGCCTTGAGGAACCCCAGTGTTTATGTCCAATAAGCCACAGTATGTATGGGACCATTTGAGAGCCTGAATATGATTTGATAATGGCATTTAAACCAAATTAAGGTATTATTGCTAATGTCTATTTTTGATAATCTTTCAGAAAGGACATGTTGGAATACTGTATTGAAGACCTTAGAGAGAGCTGTGGTCGGTAGTCTTGTCTTTTGTATAGTTATTCATATTTATGAAGGAAAGTTAGAGTTTCAGTTCTGTGCTGAGTGGGAGATAGGAAATTGTTTATCGAGAGATGGTGCATTAGTTGTATTTGTATGCATTTTCCCAGTATTGTTGATAAGTCGGGATAAGACTGAAATTAGTCTGTAGTTGAAGAGGTTATTGTTGCTTCCAGTTTTGTGGAATGATATGATATATTTTTTCCTTATTAGAGGAATGTTTTATTCTGATATTGATCTGTTGATAAAATAGCAACTGGATTTGCTGTAAAGTCTGAGGTAGTGTGGAGATGTCCTGCAGGAAGTAACTTTAAAAATTCTAACTCTTTACCACTGTCATCCCAGAAAGTCTGCAAGCCTTTCTCAGAGGTGTTTTATCATCTAGCACCCTTTTAGGGTCATGGACCTCCATGGGACATACATTTAGTTGTAGAGAAGTTGACTCTTCCTCCTTTGAACCAGATGCTGTAGTAGAATTGAAATGCTTACCCTGGAAGACTTTTTTGTAAGTGATTATTACTTTCACCAGCATAGTCTGTGAATGATATACCTTGTATAGCAATCCTGCATACTTAAGTAATCTTCCATACTTGGTTCTCTATAAGGATACAGTGTCAGCATAAACCAGCCCATCATTTATGCCTAAGGTAGCCACTGAGACAAATCTCAGTCAGTTAATCTGTCTGTATTTTTCAGTTATTTTAACAAAGGGGATATCTGTTGGATTGTTCACAGGCAGCTTAGATTTTATTTGGACAGAGCCAAATCTGTCAGAAAGGATAAAGTTTTTATCTCATTTTCAGTCATGAATTTGGGTTGTAAAGTTTCTAAAATGACTTTGTGCAGGTGGTCGGCTGTATTAAATTTTGTTACAAAAATGCAGTAAATCTTTGCCATCTTTGCCCAGAGCTTACTCAGCCCATTGTACTCACTACTACTTGTTTTCTTTTTTTTTTTTTTTTTTTAATTTATGGATACAGCCGTGGTTGCTTCTTGCTTTTTGGAATACTTTTGTAAGACGCTACAAACTCGATGTGATCTCTAGCTCTGTCTGCCTTCAAGGACATAGTTATAAAGAGTATGTTCTTACAAAGTTGACCATCTAAGATGACAAACCTAAGGGACTCTGCTGTTGTTGACTAGGCTGGACCTCCTCATCTCCGATATGAAAGTTGTCTCCCTGCCACGATATTAATTAATGAGCAGGTCTATCCTCATTATTATGCCACTCAGTCCCCTGCCTCAGCGCAGACACAGTCTGGAAGATTTTTAATGATATGTTTTATTTCTAATAAGTTGTGTGTGACATAATTGAAATGTTTCTGTGAAGGTAATTTGCTGAACATTATGAGTAAATGGGAGGACTAGTATCTTCAGAAAGTTTCAGATGCCAAGCTGACGAGAAGCCTGGGACTTCAGTTCTGGTATTGATGAGGACAGACCTGCTTACCCAGATCTACAGTTATGCTTAATGTTTAACTTTTATTTCTTTTGCACGGCTTATGCTGGACAGCCCCTTAAGAGCTTCCTTAAACCTTAAGCATCTTTGCTTTCCCTTCTGATGACCATTTCATTGGGGGCAGGTTGTGCCACTTATTTATTTAACATTTGTTAACTGGGCAAGTCCAACTTGGAACAAGGCCAATTTTCAGCGGAGGCCCAGGGCGAAATGATGCAGACGCATGTCTTTGTAATGTGGGAGGAAACCGGAGCACCCGGAGGAAACCCACACAAGTGCAGGGAGGACATGCAGACTCCACACAGAAGGCACTCCAGCCGAGAATCGAACCGGAGAACCTCTTGCTGTGAGGTGACAACACTACCATTGCACCACTTGTGAAACAATAGGAACACGCTTTTTCGATCTTCGATTGAAAAACATTTTGCTGTCAGGTTATAAGACACAATTTCTCTCTTTAGGAGCCTATTCCAGACATTCAAATGTTAATAAGTAAAACAAAGCCTAGTTTGTGCAAAATGTTGAGCATGGGAGTCAGAGAGAGAAGATCCTTTCTACCTTCAAACTGATAGGGTGCTTCCCCATTGTCTTCCTTATCCCTGAGGGATAAGAAGGAACTTGGGTAGCCATTTAGGATAGTTTCGCTTTGAACAAACATCGGAAAGTCTACATATTTATAATTGTAACAATTTAATTTGTTCTTCTGCTTGGAACCTAGATGGCAACTCTCAATTTGAAAGGTGCAGGTGGTGGTGCGGTAGCTTTGTCGCCTCACAGTTGGACGTTGCCCGTTCAATTCTCAGTTAGAGCGTCTTCTGTGTGTCGATATGCGTGAATGGGCGTTCCTTTGTTGAAGGTTGTGTGTTAGGCCCGGCAAGCCAGCACGTGAAAGTCTACTGCCAATCATTAGCGGACCGGAGTTCCGCTGTGGCTACCCCTAATCGGGAAAAGCCGAAAGACACAAAATTTAGCTTTCCCCTAACCACTGACCTCACAGGAAATTTGTCATGTTGCGAGTTTGGAAGCATGATTTTCAGTTTGCAGTTCTGCTGCTTGGTCTTGCAGTGGCATCAAAAATGTATGTTTGTCTCTAATGCAGGAGCTACCCAGTTTCACTGTTGGGGGGGGGCAAGGGTGCAGCTAAACACCTAGTATGCCATGATGTGTGCTTTTTAAGCATGCTTTTAACATGCCTATCTCTCTATATATTTATCTTTCTTTCTCTCTCTTATATATATATGTAGATAGATATGTATGTGTGTGTATAGAGCGACAGATTTGGAGATCTTTCCATGATTACTCAGTCAGGTCATCCTCCATCATCTCTATAAGTTTAAATTGTGGGTGAGTTATTTATGCACTGTTCAGAAATGACTACTGCAAAGAGGTGGATCCACCTATGGAAGATTATATACAGCTTGGTATACATTTCCAAAAATCCTGTCTATACCCATACTGGGATGCATATTTGTTCCTGTCAGTAGGACTGTGTGATTATGGGTACAGTCTAATTCAGACATATCAATCAGCAAAAAAATCGATGCTTTGAATTTGTTGATTCCATCTCCAAATTCACTGGCTTTTATGATTAGTGTAAGGAACTGGTACTGATCTCACTCTATAGAAAGAATTTAGAAAGTGCAGTTCTGGGTTCAAGCATGTTTCCCAATCCACCAGAGTTTGGAGAAAATTACTTCTTTCTTCCTTTGGGCAGCAGCCTAGACCAGTCTGTTAGAAAGTTCCTTTGTAGCAGTATTGGACCATATGTCAGCTAACATTACATGGGGATCAGCAAACCAGAATTCACATAAGAAAATGATACTATTTTCTGCAGCTTGGGGGCTCTGACAGTAGCTTTATTATACCAACAGTGAGTGCTGATAAAGTGGTGGGTGCCTTCGAGCTGTCCTGAATTGAAAAAATAAATCTGTTCTACCCTGACAGCTGATATGCTGGACTCCAGCTGTGGAGCACATACAACAACCTGAAAGAAATGTCAGCATTTCTGTTGGTTTAAGGACATTCATAAAATACCTATCTCCAGGCTTTCTACAGATAAAATCAAACATTTTGACTGTAATTTGATACTGCAGGCTAGCCATGCAGGTATTGGAACTTAGAATTGCCCAAGGATATGCAGTTAGCTACAAGCAGTTCATCATCCAGGTTTGCAGTCTCAGTCAAGCAGTTTCTCTAGACTGTGAGTGACATCTCTGTCCCCAGACTGCTATAAGAATATTCACCTGGGTGTAGCTGAACAGGAATGTGTATTCAAACTATACACTCAAGTTGGCCAGATTCTGCACCAGATCTTGCTATGCTCTGTCAAGACCATAAAGAGGCAAAGCTGCCTTATACATTTCCTAGAGTCACACTGGTTCAGAAGATCCTACTAAAAGGGTGAAAAGAAAAGAACTGTTGGTCTTCGTCTCATCTGAACTATTCTTACCTGACAGTCTTGGTTCCTCCTTCTCAAGGGTGTAGTAAATAAAGGCCTTGACTTTCTTTTTAGGGAGGTCCTGCTTTTTTAGTAACAAGGCATAGTTCTTCATCTTTCACTAAAATCAATTGGTCTCAAGGCCCTTTGTTGATGAGGATAGACCTGCTGACACAGATACTGATGCTCTTTAAGAGGCAATTGGGCTTTATACCAATACATTTTATTTCCCATAAAAAATAAGATTTTCTTATTGATGTAATGTATGTGGCAGGTCCTGTCTGTCTCACTTATGTGAGATCTTGGCTTGTTTGTCTAGCAACACTTACTGCATAGCCTTGTCATTATCTTTTCCTTGGGAGCCTATATTAGCTTTCAGGCCTACATTGAAAAATGTTTTCAGAATATTACATTTAAAACCTCCAAAATAAATACCTAGTTCTCAAATGGAACCTCACTTTTGCCTTAAAAATCCTAACACCCCTGCAGTACCAGGCTGTAACTCATTACACACATTTTGGCCCCAGAACTTGGACCGAAGCTCCAAAAGCAGTGGTGTTTCCATAGTCATAAAGGATGCGCACACCTCTAGAATGACAGCCCAACATAACGCATCTGAGATACTTCAGGTGCAGCTGACATTGGATAATAAACCAATTCAGGTTGTAGCCTGCTATAGGTCCCCAACCATGTTCCAAGACTCTCACTACACGTTCCTAAGCACCCTGGAGAATATTAGAGTTCAACCTGACACTCTCATACTGGGCGACTTCAACTACCCCTCCATTAACTGAGAAAACTACTCATGCACCAATACACTTCTGCAACGTTTCCTGGAATTCATTAATTCCAAAGCCTTGGACCAGCTCATTCTTACCCCCACTAGAGGTAGCAACATCCATGACCTGGTCATTACTAACATGGGCGACCATTGCTCTACACCAGTAGTCAACTCCTCCCTGGTTAGATCCGACCACAAACTAATTACCTTGGAAATGCACATCCCTCCCAGCCCCCCCTGCAAAGGTAACCACCATGAAAACCTTCTCCAAAGCTAACCTTGGGCTCCTAAAACAGAGGTGGCTAACTTCACGGCACCCATGCAAATGGAGAATAGTTGCATGACCATCGAGTCATACACCAGTGCACTGTACGAACACATACACAAATGCATCAATCTTGCCATACCCAATAGAACCAAGATGCTCTCCTCCAAAAAAAGGAAGCCAATCTGGTGGTCCCCTGTCATAAACAAACTCTACAACAGAAGGAGGAAACTGATGCGGAATAAGGTAAAGTCCCAAGACTGGAAAAACTACCTTATTAGCATCAACAAAAAGTTGAGATCCCTCATCAAATCCTCTAAAGCTAGCTATGAAAACAGAATTGCAGCAGATGGTAAAGCCAACCACAAGGCCTTCTATAGTGAGGTAAGGAATCTCCATGGCAAAACCCAGATTTGCTGTGAGCTACTGCACAATGGTACCTCTAATACCGAGCCAACGGATATTGCCAATATACTGTCCAACAGATTCAGTGCCAGCTTTACCCCTCTCTCCCCTCCTAAAGGACCGATAATAATACCAGTAGATTGCCAGGCACCCAGTATTGCTGCTGCACAGGTTAAAACAGCACTGTCCAAGGCCAAGAATACAGCTTCTATGGGACCTGACAATATCCCTGGCTGCGTTCTACATGAACTACAGAGTGAACTGGCACCTCACCTGTGTGCCCTGTTCAGTCACAGCCTCACCTCAGGCTTTGTCCCTACCAAATGGTGCACTGCTACAGTCGTCCCTGTCCACAAAGGAGTGACTACAGACCCTGGGACCTATTGCCCCATTAGCCTGACGAGTCTGATATGCAAAGCTATGGAACGCATCATAGGGAATCTCCAAACTCTGGATCCTACACAGTTTGGTTTTGTGAAGGGTGGCTCATGCCTGTTCAACTTGGTCGACTTCTTTGAGTCAGTCACCAGAGCTGTGGATGAAGGTAAGGTGGGTTCATACAGCCTATCTTGATCTGGCCAAGGCCCTTGATACTATTCTCCACTCAGGAATCATAGAAAAACTCACTAAGCTAGGCATCAACCCCTATATGACTAGGTGGGTTGCAAACTGGCTCACAGATAGAACCCACAGTGTGAAAGCAGCTGCCTCCAAGTTGGACTGCAGACCAGTCACGAGTGGAGTCCCACAGGGTTCGGTCCTGGGTCCTCTCTTGTTTGGTATCTACTTCTCTATAGACCAGGCCAACACGAAGGGACTCTGGCTGACAAAGTTCACAGACGATTGCAAGTTGGGAGCTATTATTAACTTCCCAAGTGATGTTGACATCCTACAGAAAGGCCTCACTGAGACCAACGACTGGTGTCAGAACCATGACCTTAAGCTCAATGCCAAAAATGTCATCATCCCCTTGGGAAAAACCCAGTTCCCTTGAATTACCACATTGATAGTAGTTCACTGAACACAGAAGAAGTTATAAGAGATCTAGGAACACAAGTTGACAGCAACCTCTATTTTGACCACCACATTGCCACTGTGGTCAGAAAGTCCTTCTGTGTGGCACTTCTCATTACTAAGGGTTTTGCATCCAGGAAGAAAGAGGTCATTGTCTCCCTCTACTCTTCCCTCATTAGGCCAATCATCAGGTACAATGTCTCATTTGTCATGTACCTGCAACAACTGGAGAGGCCATAAAAGTACCTCACAAAGAGGATCCTAGGCCTTAAACACTTGTCCTATATGGACAGACTCAAAAAAACTCCAACTATTCTCTGTCTCTTATCGCCTACTTAGAGGCAATCTCTGCTTGACTTACAAAGCGATGTCTGACCCAGCTCTGTTAGAAATGCTACATCTAAAGAAATCCAAACCCCTCCACACCACATGCTCCAAAGACCTCAACCTCATTACCACAATCAACAAAACATTCTGGAGGGACAGGTTCATAAACCAGAGACTGCCCATCCTTTGGAATAGACTTCCCGTACATGTCAAGCAGAGCACCTCACTGGCCCTCTTCAAGAGAAATCTTGATGAGTGGATGCGAAATAGAAAATTCACCTCGGGGATAACGCCAGTGGCTGTACTCGACAGAGGCACTGGGAACTAAGGTCTGGTGGCACGATTCCAGGGTAATCCTATGGGCTATGCTTGTAAAGGCCACAGGGCCATTAGCCTAGTACACACCTATGAACCTATTAAACATCGCTTTGATTTATCTTATTTAGCTCCATAGGATGTACAGGGCAGCTGCGGTGGTGCAGCAGTTAGCTTTGCCACCTCACAGCAAGAGGTTCTCCGGTTCGATCCTCAGCTGGGGTGCCTTCTGTGCGGAGTCTGCATGTCCTCCCTGTGGTCGTGTGGTTTTCCTCTGGGTGCTCCGGTTTCCTCCCACATCTCAAAGACATGGTGTAGGTGGATTGAACACTCTAAATTGGCCCTAGGTGTGAGTGCGTGTGTGTGTGCACTTTCTGTGGAAGGTTGGGCACCGGGCTGGCAACTTGACACTGTAAAACTCCACTGCCAATTATGAGCGGACAGGTGATCCGCTGTGGCGACCCCTAACCGGGAAAAGTCGAAAGAAGAAGAAGAAGTTCCATAGGATTTATCTCTTGGAAGATGGTCCTAGAGGAAGCCAATTAAAACAGAATGTTTCTTTCATTAAGATAGTCTGGCTTTTGTACTAACTCCTGTCTTATACCCATAATCACTTCTACTATAGTGAAGAAACAATAGTAATAGTAAGCATCTGTATTCCATGGCAGAGAAGTGTAAGACACATTCAGTTTGGCCTATGTCAGATATATGGCAGTAGTATAAAGTCAGGCGGTATTATTAAATATGCTTGCGAAAGGCATGTGACGCTACCCTGCATATAAGGTCATAGGTGTTTACAGGGTTAATGACCACAAGGGCCTTTTTAAACCTAACCATGCTTCCTAAACCTCTGACAAGTTCTTCCCTTAATAAGTGTAAGCAGGGGCTTTGGAGATGAAACATTTGCAAGCAGGTGTTTGGAAGATGAAACATTTGCAAGAAACGGCCTGGGAGATGAAACATTTGCAACCAGGGGCTTGGGAGATAAACCCGTTACAGGTTGCCTGTGTCTATTAGAGACATAGGTTTCAAGCCAGGGAAGAATTTCCTATTCCCCATCCAGTTGCCTCAGGTTACACTTAAAATGGTTGTGGAGGAGCTCTGCTTCACGTGGATGGGGTGCCTGTTACGTTGATGGGAAAATTGTCTCCAGAATGTGAACTAATTGAACACAAAGATACACACCAGATGAACACAGACTAGTGCCCCTTCCTAGTACTTAATGCAAGTGCCACATATTTCTTGTGTAAAAGTATTTTATTATTTAGAGAGCTTAGATGGTAGAAGTTCCTGATCATGATTTTTATTGAGCTCAGTTGTGGTTATCTAAGCATGGTCTCTGAAACACACACATCCATACTCTTTAATGGAGTTTTTTTTTTTTGTTTTTGTGCTGTCTGCAAGACTTACCCAGTAGTTCATTTACCTTTGCTGTACTTTTCATTTCTGTGTTAGGGCAGAAGCCAGGCAGTCTCCTGCTCAGGCAAAACTATGATCCATTTATTCCTTTGCTGGAGAGCCTTGTGAGTCTTTTCATTCAAGGGAGAAGCAAGCACTGGATTGTGGGAGAGAACCAATCTGCTGGACGCAATGGGCTACATTCCCTTCCCCTTGAAAATTCTAATCCATTTGGTGACTTACAACAGTAGGACTCCTGCATAGTTTCATCCACATGCTGATCCCTGGTCCCATGAAGAGCTTGCTGTACAGGCACATGATCCCATGACTTCATCTAGATATCACTAAAAGAATAACTGTATCAGTCTTCATTTAATTTGGTTTTCTCTTAGATATGCAAAATATTTCTATATACTACATAAAAATGGATGTGATTCTATGACTTAGTAGGTCATTGACTGTTACAGGTATGATGCCCCATCAATACCATGTCAGTTTCTGGTATTCAGGTATGCACAAGGAATGAGAGAAAGTAAAGACTGCTTTTGTAGCACTGTGCAGTATAGGTAGTGTTTTGCTCACTAGATGCCTATTGGGGGAGGGGCAGTAGAAGAAGCTACAGACTTGAAAATGTGTGTTTTGGTTTCTGTGCACAAGGATTTAGCATCAATGTGGACAATATGTATAAGAAAAAAAATAGTTTTACCTTGATCTTTTTCATTGCAGCAGTTATGGGTGCTTAAGATAAACTACTGTGGGTGATATGAACAGAATAGGATCTGTATTTAAATCAGCATGTTGGCATTGAAGTTTGAGAATTCCTTATATGTGTATCCCAGTAAGAACAAATAAATGAGTCCAAGATAATGCAATGATCACTTTAGTTATAAAATGTAGTCAGAGTTCTGTTTAAATGAATTCCTTATTTTATTTTCAGAAATAGTTTCATAAATTTGCAAACAAAAAAATTCCTTAATTTAGAGTCATCCTTTAGGAAATCTTGTTAAGTTGTTAGGATGTGAGCTGTCAGCAGGAGGCAGCGAGCAAATATGGAGCTTCACTGATTGAAATCTGATTTTTGCATAATAAAAGACTAGAAATATCAGATTCACTGCTACTGAAAAAAATGCAGAATTCCATGTAATTTTTTCCTTTTATCTGCCCACTGACTTTTTAGATAATCACTGCTGTTAGTTCATTAACACATCCCTAAAAAACAGCTGTTTGTTCCGGTCTATAATTTTCAGTAAAATGTTTTTTCTTCCGATCTAGCTGGTGGATCTCAAGGCTGAGCTCTATAGAAAACAGGAAGAGTTCAAGCAAGAAAAACTCCTGAAAGATGCTGGCGTGCATATCAAACCTAAGACAACACAAAAGGTATATGAAAATATTTCTGTATTTTGCTTGATATAACTATCTCTGAATTTGAATGGGCCATCTTTATGTTTAAATAACTAATTAAAAAAAAGTGTGTGCATGTATACGCACACACACACACACACACATATATATATATATATATATATATATATATATATATATATATATGAATTTATATTAAAACATTAAGTGTGTACTGCAGCAGTTGTATCTCATCTGTATGTCAGCATGTTAACTTTTAATTTTAGATTCTTTGATCTCAGAGATGAGGTATTTTCTTTATTTGAAAGGGAAAATGCTGGGTCATCTTCAGATGCATTAGAAGCCTGGCAGTTAGGACTTTTCAGTGTCTGATATTTATATTAAGTGCTTCCTTTGGGAGATGCTAAATGAATACCCGTGGCAGAAAGTAGTGCACTTGTATAATTAATGTAAGAGATTGTCTTGGAGGTAAGGTTTGCTAAAAGCAAGTGCTGTGTAGATGAAGTGTTGTGTTTTAGGAAGTTATCATATTGGTACAAGTTGTGTACTATCAGCTGTAGCAGAGGCATGGCTGCTGTACTGTGATATTGATGATATGGGTTTAGGATGTTATCCTAGTTCAATTGCTGCTTTCCTAGATGCAGTGGAGAATGCTTTGGAGAACAAGTGAGTTAACACCATTCTTTACACTGTGATCTTAAGGTATTTAATTACAGAGTGGGTTAAGTTACAAGGAAGATGGGGTACTTTTACCAGAGGAAAATGATCCCATAATGCGAATATTGACTGCATAAAATGTTTTGGGAATGATAATAACATGTCACAGCAGAAGAAAGGTTGTAAAATTTGACATGGATTTTCTGCTTTGGGCTTAAACTATAGCCCAAACTTAAAAGTTTACGTCTTTGAGACTGATGGGAGTATCAGAACAAGAGTTACATTCCTTTTAGCAGAAATCAGTTCAGCATACATAAAGTCATCTTGTTCTTCTAAAGGCAGCCTTCTACATACACCATGAATGCCAGGAAAATTAGTTGAGTGCTTCACAAGAACCACCTGAAATAACGGTGTCATGGCAACCTTTAAAAAAGTTATGTATTTTCTCTTGAACCTAGTCTCAGTGAGTACTTCCAGATCAAAAAGTGATGGTCATGTCGAGTTTTATTAAGCAGATTTGCTTCGTATAAGTGACCCATTTGTTTATCTTTTTTATGTGATTTGTTGCATATTTATGTTGGATTTCATAGCTAATTTATAGTGAGAGTGAAGCTGTGGCAGTGTGTGCTGTGGATAGTGCAGTTAAACAGACCACAAAATGTTCATTTTTGCTTTAGGAATACTTCCCCCTTTAGCCTCTTTTTAGAGATTTTTAGGATGGCTGTTGGCCTGGGACTGTCTGAGGTTATTCACTTTTGTTTCCTCTTTAAATAGGATCATAGGAATCCTAGGAAGTTACTAGGCTGTTTGCCTTGAGGTCCTTACAAGCCTAGCCAAGAATTTAGCCCATGTTCCGACAAGTCAACATTTGATGCCCCCTGTCCAGCAGGGGCACAGGTGGAATCCCAGTGGTGTATCTTCTGTTCCCCATTCAGTTATCCAGGTTGAGCTTAAAAAGGGATAATGAGGTACACTGCTTGATGTGGAAAGGAAGTCTATTTCACAGAATGGGGAGTCTCTGGGACACAAATCTGGCACACCAACAAGTCCTATTGATGTCACAGACCAGGTTGAGGTCACGCGTATGAGTTACTTGAGTGAAGCTTGACTTGAGGATATGCAGCAGTCCCATCAGGGTTGGGTCTGAGATTGCTTTGTATGCCAGACAGAGGTCACCTCTGAGGAGTCTGTATGAGACGAGGGACAAGGCTTTTAACCCATCTGTGTAGGGTAGATGTTTGAGGCCCTGGATTCTCTTGGTGAGGAACCGCTGTGGTCTCTCCAGCTGCTGCACGTGCTTTGTGAGGTACATGCCGAAAGGGGTGTTGTACTCATAATGGGTCTTACAAGGGAAGAATATATGAATGTTATGACTTCCTTGTCCCTGAGTGAGAAAACCTTCCTAGTGAGGTGGGCCATCTAGAAAGCTTTTTGTACAACAGAGGCAATATGGTGGTCAAAAGTCATCAACCTGAGTGCCCAAGTCCTTCACGACTGATTGTTTGCTTAGGACCTTGTTATTAATGTGATAATTTGTGGGGATGTCACTCTCCCCAAAGGGGATGTTGATGCCTTTTTTGGCATTCAGTTTGAGGCCATGTTTCTGGCACCAGTCATTTGTTTGGGTGAGACCCTCTTGGAGAATGCCCGCATCATTAGGGGAATTGATGACAGCAGTTGTCTGACAACTTGGTCAGCCATAGCCCACTGGTTTTGGCCTGCACCTCAGAAAAGTATATCCCAAACAACAGAGGCCCCAAGACTGATCCCTGGGGTACGCTGCTCATTATGGGTCTACTGCTTGAGGTGGCTTCCCCTGTCTTGACTAGGTGGGTTCTGTCATTGAGCCAGTTTGCTACCCATCTGGTGACATATGGATTGATGCCTAGTTCAGAGAGTTTATGTATTATGCCCAAGTGGGGAATAGTAATGAAGGCTTTGACCAGGTCAAGGTAGGTGGTGTGCACAGTCTTCCCCTTGTCCATGGCTTTAGTGACCTGTCTCAAAGAAGTCGACCATATTTAACAAGCATGACCTCCCCTTGATGAAACCAAACTGTGTGGGATCGAGTGTTTGGATGTTGCCAGTATCCTTGTTAATGAGGTCCATAATAATCCATTCCATGGCCTTGCAGATCAGGCTAGTTAGGCTGATGGGTCTATTATTTCCTGGATCAGTGGATGGTCCACCTTTGTGCAAAATGATGACAGTGACTGTCCTCTACTGGGACAAAGCTTTGCTTGAATAGATTGCCTAATGGCGCTGCAAGTTCCTGCCTGAGTTCATGTAGGATGTAGCCTGGGATGTTATTGCATCCCATGGAGGCTGTATTTTTGCCTTTGAGAGGGCAGTGATGACTTGCTCCCCAGGGATAAGGGGGGGGGCAGGTGCTGGTGATGTCCTGATTTACTGATGGGGGGGGGCAGAGAGGTGAAGTTTTCACTGAATCTGTCTGCCAGCAGGTTGTCTATATCTGTGACATTTGTGTATGTGGTGTCCTTGACCACCAGTTCTGAGAAGATCTGACTACTTCTGTTGAGATTGCGGACATATGTGAAGAAGGCCTTATGATTGTCTTTAGTAGATGTGGCCAGTTTGGACTCTGTTTGCTTTGGAGGATTTCACTAGTGCTCTTATTTGCTTGTTCAGGCTAAGGAGAGATTGCTTCTAATTAGGCACCTGCTTGTTCTTGGTCCTGGACAGCAATTTATTCCTTTTATTATAGAGTTTGTTTATTGCAGATGCCCACCAGACAGGTTGAGTCTTCCTTGAGGAGGAGGACTTTGTCCTGTCGGGTATTCCTGATTGCATTCAGCTGTGTAAATGCTAGTATAGTATTTTGGTGTAAGTTTGGACATTTGTGTCAGTTCCTATGGAGGAGGGGTCTGTGAAGCTGTTTATGCCTTCCCTCAGGAGGTTGTAATCCGCTTTGGAGAAGTTTTTTTTGTTTGACCCTAGCTGGGGGGGGGGGTGACTTTGAAAGTGACTGCTTTGCTGTTGGATGTTGCCAGGGGAGGATGACTCTGTAGGGATGCTGTAGTGGTTACTCATGTTGATTAATACCAAGTCCAAGATATTATCACCTGTTGTGGGGGTGTTGACTAGCTGGTCCAAGGCATTTGCACTGACAAAATCAATTCATTTCTGGGCAATGGTGTTTTGGCATGATTAGTTCTTCCACTCTATGGTTGGATAGTTAAAGTCACCCAGGATCAGGGTAAAGAGTTGAATACTGATATATTTGAAGAAGTCCAGATAGGCGGAGTAGGCATCTTGACTCAAAGGTGGGGGCCTGTAGCTAGCTATGATTTGAATAGGGGTCTTATCAATGGTTAACTGCATCTGGAGTGTCTCCTGTCCATCATACTGTTTGACCTACCTGGAGGTTTGTATGTCTTGAATATATATTGAAACTCCACCCCCTTTTGCTTTGCTGCCCACAGTTTAGGGTCTGAATGTATGATAGGATGAGTAACCTGATATGGCTGGGGTGTTCTCCACAGCTTTGAACCAGGTTTCTGTGACTGCACAAATGTCAGAATCTTCCAGGATTAAGAATGCTTCCAATGAGTGCAGTTTCATGTTTAGACTTCTAGCGTTTAGCAGCATGACCTTTAATTTGTGTTTTGATGAAATTTTCATGTTGGTAGTTTTGACCTCATGGCATTACCTAAAAAAGTCACTATGGAGAAGGCAAGAGGCTTTGCCAGAAGCCTGAAACCCAATGGAGACAGATGCAGGCCATCTCTGGCAAAGGATCGTGGTCTGTCAGTCATGTCTTCCCAGGCTGTCAGGTACTGGATCCTCCTAGAATGACTCCAGAAACTAAGCCAATTGTTAAAATCAGTCATTTTGTGTTTGTATTGAGGCATCATTCTGGGTGATGGTAGGATGCTGCTTAAGGCTAGGGATATACCTGACTGAGACACATATTCAGCAAGCTTGATCATGTCTCTCTTCATATAGTCCAGGGAGGTATGTCTCAATTCATTCACGCCAACATAGACTATGACAGAGTCATAACAGTACCTGTTGTTGAGAGACACAAACTAATGGGCACAGTATTTTTTCATATAAGGGGTGGCATAAGCCACAAAAATTTGGGCTAGGCTTATAAATGCCTTAGGGCAGATAGCCTAGTATAAACCTATGAACCTATGAACCTATGTGTGATATGGTAGGCTCTGGCACCTGACAAACAAGTAACTGTGACTTTCTTCGTATCCAACCTGGTGAGGAGCTTGGAGCCTCAGGAAGTTTGTAAAACTTCCCAGAGGTGATGCACCTCAGCAGAGCCTGGTTCAAAAAAGCCCAAACCAGGCTCTGCTGAATTGTGAGGGATAGCATATTAAGGGGTTCCTATTAGACGACCGAATGCGTCTTGGTCGAAATTAAAACAACAACAGGCAAAATAGCTAAGCGGCTTTTAAGTAAATTCTTTCCCAGTGAAAGAATTTGCTTGGCCGCTTCTGTTACTTTGCCATTTTCGGCACTGTAGTGCGATCTCGGATTTGGTACATTTAAGTAGGGGGGTGTGGGGTGCACAGCCCCCCACTTTATGTATTCTTTCAATTTTTTTTCTTCTTCTTCTCCTTTTTATTTATTTATTTTGGAACAGCGACCCCCCCCCAGAAAAAAAAATCACTGTTCTGAGATTTCGAGATTGCAAGCTTTCATTTACATGGGGTCAATTATTCATCATTTGCTTTTTTAAGCATTTGATGATATAATATAGACCCCATATTAAGCACTTTGCTATTCATATAAATTCAGTTTCCTTTCTGAGATATGGTTATATCATTATCTTGAAGCTTTTCTGTGAACATGTGTACTGTTTCCATGAATTTGTGATGTCCCTCGGCTTTTCCCAGTTCAGGGTTGCCACAGCAGATCACCAGTCCTCAGATTGATTGGCAGAATGTCGCTACGGGGTCGAGTTGCCAGCCTGGCACCCAACCTTCACAGAAGGCACACACACACACACACACACACACACACACACACACACACACACATACACACACACACACACACACCTACCTGCATGTCTTTAAAACTCACTCGACCACAGGGAGGACAAGCAGACTCCGCACAGAAAGAGCTCCAGCTGAGAATCGAACTGGAGAACCTCTTGCTGTGAGGCGTCAATGCTAACTGCTGCATCACCACAGCAGACCTTACAATTTCTCCCTTTTAAGCTCGTATATTTGTTTCATTGTTTGTTATTGTGAAGCTTCAAAAAATGGATAGAAAGATGGAGCTGTTGAGTTCATTTCTTGGCTTGCATTTTTGGTTTTGTCTTTGAAGACAGTAAAAGGTACATTGTTAGACAGAGTAGTGCATTATATGTGTACTGCATTTCAGGGTATCACCTACTGCATTAATCTGTTGAGGTGTGGGCTATTGACGGTCTTCAGCCATTTCACAGTACGGGGAATTTTTTGTGATGTTACCCTAAATATGATTTTGTCCCTCCCCCCATCTTCTTAAGGACCCTGCCCCAATGGCTTCCTAACTCCACTCAGTTGTCTATTCATTCTGTGGGGGCAGGAGCTAGGCATTTCCAGATTAGGTGAGAGTCCAATAATGCATTGGCCCAGCCATTCCCCCCTGAGGGGAGAGTTGAAGTAGGAGGCAGCCTCTTTGGTCCTATGGTGCAGACTACCTCTCTCTCCTTATAAGAGACTCGCTGACTTGTAATAGCTGCCTGGCTAGGGAAGAGACATATATGCTGCCAGGCATCCTGCATCTATCTCAGTGGTCCACATGTGGCACTGACAACAGGAGCTTGCCTGGGCTCTTCTTAGAGTGATCACCTACCTAAGAGTAGCAGGCAATGCCACCTCCCTCCCCCCAGAATGAGTGAGCTGGCACTGATTGCTCAAGCTCACCCTCTTCTTGGCTGATCCCTCAAGCACCTGTATTACTAATTGAGCACTAATCACCTGGCCTTTAGTCAGGTCTTCATCCCTCTACATCACAGGGGTGGATATAAATAGGATTTCTGGTTTTGGACCACTTATTTGAGTTCCTTTCTAATAGTACATTTAAAATTGTGCACTCACCTTAATTCCAGGGAGATGGCAGCCTAATATTTGTATTCCATCCTGACTAGAGTGTTTAAAATATGAGAAAAAATGTTAATCTGGCTGAGGTTCCATGCCTGAAGGATTCACAAGGACTGCAGACAAGGCTGGTTCAGGATACTTCTGCACTCAACAGAATAGTAGTAAACTAGTCAGCCCAAATTAATGGAGAATAGGCAAAGGTGGCTGGGGTACAGGCAGATATCCAGATATCTGAGGAACTGCAGGCAATGTATATAAATAATTCGGGTCTGATAAAATGTAGAGTTCACCAGCTAAAATGGCATATTAACTAAGCAAAGAATTGTGCCTGATGGAATAATCAAATTTTTGTAGGAATTCAAGAGTCTTTCCCTGATGATCATATTGGAGACAACTTTACAGCAGTTGTCCTGTAGAGCATTAGTATCCCCGCCCTTAGATTTAAGCATTGATAGAATTCACTATGTTGGTAGGAGAGATGATAGTGTCAAGAAAGACTGCTGTGCATTACATCACCCCTTGCATATGTGACTGGAGAAGTTTCTCATAGTAAAGAGAATGAAAGTGCTTAATAATTATGTGACAAAATAACTTATTTTAGGTAGGGCAGATAAAGTAACTCATAATGTGCTAACTGTAGGAAGGAAGAAGGTGGGGTGTCATTGGGCATGCTTTTAGTGGGGAAATGTCAGTTTTCATTGGAGGAAATTAAAATCAGTTACACAGCAGTGCAAACTGTGTGTGTGAGACAGAAGAATGGTAGCTAATGGGAGGCTATGAGAAGGGTTCAGGGAAATGTTCTGTACAACATATACACCTGAATAAATATGGTGCAGATGCAGGGCAACTTAATATAGCCACATTGCCATAGAAGTAGGAAGAGTGAAAGCAAGCAGAGATGTGGCAGCAAGCCTAGACAGTCTGGAGAGGCCCAGTTAAGAGAAACAGAGTGCCAGTCAATGAACAGAAGAATCAAGGAAGGTTTGAGGAGGTTGCTTCAAATAGTCCAGGCTGTGGACATTCAATGGGCTATGGGCATAGATTAAGGCAGCTGATACTTGATCTTCATATTTAGTCCACTGGATGGCAGCATAGGTCTTAACCTCTAAAGATGCCAGTGGGGAGCACAGACCCTAGCAGTGTGTGACAATCAAGATGTGGAGCACCCTATTTCTGCACTGCACAAAAGCATACCATTTGGATGGCGCCTGGTTGAAATCGGCTTTCTGCTGTTAGCAGTAAGTTAGTGAATACTGTACAATTGCTAAATTCAGTAAGACACAAGTTTATGATTCCAGTCGTAAACTGTTATTTTATAATCTGCAAAACCACCATAATCACACCATATGTAACTAAATAAGAGACAGCACTTTTGTACAGAATCAAACCTGACATCACATGCTCATACCACTTGCTACATTTACAACATTTTCTAAACTGATCTGCTAAGTATTTCACACAACCAACTCCACGTATGCATGAAGTGCATGAGCAAACAGCATCCTGTCATACTTTAAATGCACACTTATTGTTTGCTGCTGTGGCATTCTTAGCAGCATCTAAAACATTTATGGCAGCTTAAGATCACAACATTCCAACATTTCATTCATTTTAACTGCTAATAAAAAGAGTTCAGTTTCTTTACACTGACATAATTCAGTCTTTACTTTATGTACCATGTTAAAAGCTGTTGCCTTTGAATGTGGCAAGCAAAGTAAAGTCATGCTTAGTTGCCTAAAAAGTGTCCGTTTCCCATCACTGCAGAGGTCCTTTAGAAGGTGTCCCTAGTACTTGGACACCAGAGTGGGACCCTTCTACTGGACCTGTCCAGTTTCCCGTGTCTCCAGTCTGATACTGGTAAACTCATCAATTCATCCTTTAATTGTTCAGCCTCAGCATCATTTTCACAATCACCCAGATGGAAGCCCACATCCCTGACAAGTCCAGAAGATATGTCCATTTTTTTTGCAGGATTAGTAAGGAATGCAGCATCTTTCATTAAATGGTTTTGCATGGGAAACTTGCTAAGCATTTTCTGCAGCACTGTAGCATAAAAAGCTGTAAACTTTTTTTTATAAAAGTTAAATTCTGTAACTGTGCTGACAGTATCCTCCTCATGGCTGTTCATGTACTGTTTGACCTCATAGCCAATACCGCAGCTCACTGTTTGGAAGAATAGAGCTGCTGTCAGTCAACACAGACGCAACACTTTTTGCGGGTCTCCGGAGTCTGCCAGCATATTGCTGCAAGAGTTTATGAATTGTGGCATCCAGTGTCAGTAGCTGACTTTCTCTGCTCTGAAACTGAATGCTGAACTCTGGTAAAGGTTCCAGTGCATGAGAAACATAAAAATCATACGCAATTTGGGACTCAACGGGTGGTTGGAAATTAAGTTAATTTTAACAGACAGTCGCTCTGCAGAAAAAAAAAATATGAATTTAGGACTGGCCACATGTCCAGGATTCTGATAATGACCTTCTCAAGACTCAGCCATTTAGTAGGTGCATTCATAATAATGTTGATGGAGTCTGCCAATTGTCGCAGGCACCCTATGTTAATAATGGTGGGCTTCACCTCTTTTAAATGAGATAGCACAGAATTGTGCTTTCCAATTGCTGAGACAGAATTATGGAAAGAAAAGTCCACAATGTTAGAAACTGGAATGTCAAATTTAGTTGGAGTGGACATTTGCCCAGTTCCTGACACACATTTGTCATATGAAGGAACTATATTACATTTTTGCATCTCTTTTCATGTTGAGGATCACCAAACGTTTATTGTCTCCCATGTCTGTGCTTTGTTCACTGTACACACAGAGTGGCAATTTCTGACAACTGACAATGCAGGCTGCCTTTGTTGCTCCACATGTCATTTTCCTAAGAACATCTTGATCCTCTACACATATCTTCATGAATTCCAGGATGTGTTCTTCTGCTGCAAATGATAAGTTGTGTCTTGCAAGAAGTGGCACAAAACCAACCTATGCCTCAACAATCTTTGTACTTGTTAAAACTCTAAGGTTCAAAGAAGTCTGCCATACTTGTCCCAGCTGCTTGTATGCAATGCTATGTTTTTCACTTTTGTCTTTTCACTGCAGATCATATCGTCCACAGTGATGGATTGTGAAATCAGTGCAGCAGGCCTTGTAGAAAGTATATTTTACTACACGCATAGTCAGAGAAAGACAGTCAAAGGCACTTTTCCGTCTTGTCTGAAAAATTGTGCATCTCCTTCTCTTTGTAGTGCCATCCAGGGCCAGTGCTAGCATTTTGGGGGCCACCAGCAAGTTTCAAGTTGGGGTCCCTACCCAGGAGAATATAAAGTGCAACCACACTGCCATCACAACCCCTTTCCTTTCAAGCTCAACCAGTACCATTTAACAATCACTGTAGTGTTACTACATTCAGACCATTAAGAACTGAAGTGCCAGGGAATAGAACGACTGGTATTTAGTACCAGTGTTACATTATGACAAGCCCCTGTACCACAGCAAGGTAGCCACTCACAGAGGTGCATGCACACACTGGCTGGCATTTAGTAGCAATGTTATTACATTACAACAAGCCTCTGTACTGCATCAAGATAGCCAGTCCCACAGAGGTACACAAAGACACCCACTCTGACTCCCACACACAGGACATAGACACACAAGACAGATAGCTACACAGATTCTTTCACACAATACAAAGACACCCACACAAGCCAATATACTATCACAAGCCAGTCTTGAAAACAGCACTACAGCAAGACTGAACATCAACACCCACATATATTCTCACATACAGGACAGACACCCACACAAGATAAAGACAGCATTATAGGAAGACTGAACAGACATTCACACAGACTCCCTCACACAGTACAGAGACACACAAGACAGACAGCTACACAGACTCTTGCGTATAGGAGCTAGACACCCACACCTGAAGACAGCAAGACTGAACATTAGCATCCACACAAACTTCCACATACAGGACAGACACCCACACAAGATAAAGACAGCATTACAGGAAGATTGAACTGACACATAAACTCCCTCACTCGGGACAGAGAGACACAGGACCAAACCACAACTACAACAAGACTGAACAGAGACCCCCCACAAGATGAAGGCAGCACTACCACAGGACAGAACTGAGGCACCCACACAAACTTCCAGACAAGACAATGGCAGCACTATAACAAGACTGAAATACACAAGCTTTTGATAAACTGACCCCATCAAACAAGACAAAGGCAGCTACTGACATGCAGAGCACACAAGACAGCCATGAGACAGACATAGGAAAGTCTACAGAGACACGCAAGTCACACAGGTGAAGGCCATGGGGATTACTGAGGCTGAGGCAGACAGACTCAACCCAAAGAACAAGGAATACAGTGGAAAGCCATGTGGATTACTGACCCTGAGGTAGACAGACTCAAACCCAAAGAAGCACACGAGGCATACACGGAAAGGCCATGGGGATTACTGAGACTGAGGCAGACTTACTCAAACGAAACAGGTGAAGTCATGGCCATCAGAGTGTCATTTACCTTCATTGTGCAATTAGCTCCTCAGCTTTTCTGATCGCTGCCACTTTTAGTGCCATGAGCAATTTGTTCTTACTCTGCTTCTGTCCTGGCCTCACGACGAGTCCTGCTGCTCCCAACTTTGCCGGCCTCATGATGAGTCCTGCCCGCTCCTAGCTGCCTTTGCCTCAACAAATCCTACTAGTTTCATTCCCCCTTAAACTACTTGGTCCTACCTGCTGGAGAAAGCAAAAATCAGTGACTGCACCTCATATTATACTATCCAGGCAAATGTGCTACGTGAAATTTACTGCCATACAGCATTATAAAAGATTACTGGAAAGGAAATATGAGCACATACCTAGAGTTGTACTGGGATCTGATGACTTTTCTTCTGGACAAGTCTTTAGTGAGGCTGCCGTGTGATAAATCTTGTCCCACTTTATGCTTAACTGAGAGCACAGGAAAGCCTGAAAAGTCTCTCCTGACTTATTGATGAACGCAGGTATGTCTTTATGAGTTTCAGTTTAGAAAAGCTGCGTTCTGCAGTAGCCACTGTAATAGGTGGAGTCAGATAAATGCGCAGTGAAATGTAAGTATTTATGTAGATGCCCTGCAAGTGGTTGCGAATGAGGAAATTTAACACGGTCAGTGATGATGATTCACTCATTCGAGAAAGGCTTTTCAATTTGTGTACAAAGTCAGAGTCACCAATGTCACAGTAGCCGCTTATCCTGCTAGTCATTTGTTCTTTCAGAGTCTTGCACTGTTGGATCAGGGAGTCTTCCACAACTTCACTCAAGGCTTTAATATTTGATAAAAATCCAAAGGCCTTATCAAACTTTAAAAGCTGCTCAAACTGGCCAGTAAATGATACTCTACACATAATTTTACCATTAGATCCTGTACAAGTCTCATCCTCTCCTTCCTTCATAGTCAAAGAAGCGCTTTACTTTCCTCTCCCTCTTTTCCTGAAATGCATTGCCATCATCCAGTTCTGCTATCATGGAGGCTTCACCCATGGCACGTTGAAATCCTGTTTCTTTGTAATTCTTCAGCAAGTCCATAGTTGATGCCAGCAATTTGACACATGCCGAAATATCAACAGATGGTCTCTGCAGAACTTTAATTGCAGGATTTACCTCTGTCAGCACATCGTAACAAACCACTAAACATACAATGAACTGATATGATATAAGTTCCAAGCACAGTCCCTTCACTTGTTTATATGTTGTGGCATCAGTTTACATAAAGCTTCAACTATCTTCTGTCATGCTTCTATGACTCCCTTCAACTGAAATCGTATTGCCTTGACAGAGTCTATCCTGCATTCCCAGCGAGTCTCAGACAGTGGCTTCACAGTGACATTTATGTGTCATTTCAAGATCTGCCATTGGCTCGTTGATACTGAGCAGATTACGTAAATGTTCTGCAAACTTTCAAAGAAAGACACTGCCTATAGTGATGAATGTACTCCATCACTAACTATAAGATTTCAGTTATGGCAAGCACATAAGAAGCCTGTGAATTCATCAGTTTTATGTGGGCCTGCACTCTAGCTCGTTTCCTCTTCATGTTGCTGCATTGTCGTACCCTTGGCCTCGACAGTTGTTAATGTCCAGTTGATGATTTTGCAAAGTCTGAAGAAGTGTTTCTGTAAGTCCTGAGCCACTTGTATCATTCATAGGCATGAATCCCAGAAAGTGTTCCTCAGCTGTGGCTGCAGTCCTTGAAATGTCCACATACAGAACCACTATAGTCATTTGTTCTTGATTGCTGATGTCTGGCATGCAATCAGGAATCACGGAAAAGTATTTAGCACCCTTTACCTTACCTACAGTGCTCCTTAAAGTAGCATGGGCAATCAGCTGGATAATTTCATTCTGTATGCCCTTCCCAAGTTAATGAGCCATTACTTCTTTATTCCTAATATGACACAAATGTTCAGCCATGACGGAATCAAACTGTGACAAAAGCTGCACTTGGCCTAATAAATTGCATCACTCATACCATGAAATGCCATATTTCATTCTGAAAGGTATTGGACAATAGCTGTAATGCGTTCTAACACACCATGCCAGTGAGTTTTCTTTTCAAGCACTGCTTGTCTCCTATCATCCATTGTCTGCCTACTCTTTACTTTATTGTCCAGTTCCGTCCACTTCGGCATGCATGCTACATGCTGTGGTGTTTGGCCATGACTGTGTAAAACTTTGAAAATCTCTGTCCACACTCTGTAACCACCTGACCTGAGAAGATACTTAGAATGTTCAAATAATTTGCATGCAAATCAAAACAGTGCATCTTTTGATACTGAATATGTCAGCCAAGTGCATTTTGCTCTCTCCCCATTAAGCAGCATATGGAAATAGTTCTCCAGCATAAATCTTCTTCTGTTCATTGACTGGGAACTTTGGCAACATCACTTGCACAGGTCCATGCTGAGTGGCAGCTACCCTAAATTCATCCTTTATCAAGTCCTGCCAAGTTCCGCCATCTTCAAATGATACACCTGACACTCCCTGCAAGTCATAGGCCACATCTGTCACTACAGAAGTATAGGCTACTTCTGTATCAAACTCTGGTGATACAGGCAGCACTTTTAAAAGTTGAATCCGCATTTGTTGACGACTGTGGGTTCACAGGAGATAGCCTGTGGTGCAGCCACAGCAGAGTGGTCACTTTCTGTGATAAGGATATTGGGCTCACAGTGGGTAGGCTGTAATGCAGAACCACTGTGTTGTCCTGAAGGCAGACTTTTTGCTGAATCTCCCTTCTCTGATAACCTACAGAACAATTTCTTAATGGAGCCCTTTCTCTTCGCATCCTCATTCTGCTGCTGCTGAAGCTTTCTTTTTGCTGCTCTTGACAAATATGTATGCTTCAAAACCTCTACCCCCTCCAATGTCTCAGCACAATTCTGGATGAGGTAAAAATAAAATAAAACACAAGACAAGGATGTAACATTAGGGGTTTTAAACAATATACTTATGAGATAATAAAGATACTACAACAGATTTTGCAGGAGCATGCATTGTGTGAACCCACATTTTTGATGAGGAACAGATCAAAAATACCAGGCAAACATCTAATTGTGCAACATTTAGAAAGCTCCTACCCCTCAAATAACCTCCCAGCTTGACAATTCCAGACAAAGCCAAAAATAACTGCAGAACAAAGGCATAACATCAGGGATAGTTTAAAACATTGCCATGTTAAACTTAGCAGAACAGTGTTTGCATTAGCATGCATTAAGACATCAGTACGATGTTCTTCGTGTTTCACTGTTGCAGTCATCACACTTGGGTTATCTGCCTGCAGGTAGTCCTCAGTCGGCCCGAATACCAGAGATTTATTATTTCTGCGTCGGTTGCTGTCTCTCTAGGACTGACATCAGGTCATCAGGGGTATAAAAACAGGCAGCTGACGCCATTACATCAGTCTTTCTTGGCGAGGATCCCGAAGCAGAAGCAGTTCGCAAGTGCCGGTCGGCCGCTACCTGAGTTTTCGTTTACGAATTGAAAAATCCCGAAGTCTTCTAAAGCTAAGTACCCCATTGGCGATCCTTTTTCTTGCTCTAACCGATGTCGGAAAAAGTTAACAATTGCCTTGCCTATGGAAAGCAAATACCACACAGAGATTTTCATTCTTACTGTGTCACTTGTTTAGGCCCAGACCATGACGTACCTCGCTGTCTGTTTTGTGCCTTGTTCAATGCCCAAACCATTTGTCATCAGGCTCTCATTGTCGCTAAATTAGTTCGCTCTCAATCTTCGTATTCCGAAATGGCTTTGGTAAGCTATCCGACTACCGATATTCTGAAAAAATGTAAGGATAAAGACAGAGACAGACCGCACAGGTCCAAAGCTGCCGATGACACTTCTGTTAAGCTAGTCGCCAGTTCGACGGTACTCAGGGAGGTGCTTTCGCAGCCCCTTAAGCCCACTTCAACGGATTTGCAGGCCTCTACCGAGATCCGTTCGGAGTCCGGTATGCTGTGAGACTCCGACTATGGACCCTGCGGATGTCTCTACCTTGGATGAGTCCGGAGCCGCTGAGCAGGCACTGCTTCTGAGGCAGTTCTTTGCACTACTGATGTTTGACTCAAACCAACGACTTCATTTTTATCTAAAATTACCAAGTTTTTTTAGGCCAAGAGTACGTCGCCTAAAAAAACGATGACCAAAGCACATGCACCTGCTCCCTTGCCACAATGGCAAATGCTTAGAATGGCAGAAGACCTTATTATGCTGATTAGGGGAAGTCAGCCTTCTCCTGCTAAGAGAAAAAGAGGCCAGTCCCCTGCAGCTTCAACAGACCAGGAGTCCGATGACTCTGAGGTATCTGATTATGAAGACATGCTCTTATCTGCTTATGAGGATTCAGATGCAGAGGAATCCATTCCCTCTGCCTCTCCTCCAGAGGATTTTTCTTTTGGTGAAACCTCACATACTTTAAGAGAGCATTGGAATGCCAATCCTCAGTCCAAAAAGAGACTCAGAGAATTTCTTGATTTGCCACAGCACATGCCTTTAGCAATACCCCCAATCGTGGAAGTTGTTGATGATGTCTTTATGGAATCCAGTCTTAGTCCTGATACTTTACCCCCTGCCCCTAGGAAACCAGACAGGTACTACAGAATACCTGACACTATCAAATTTCTTTTCAAGAATCCTACTGCTGACCCAGAGATCATTTCCCAGGGGCCTAAATGTATCAAGGCAACTACAGCTAAGAATCCCATCCCTTCGGACAGGGATTCCAGAGCTTTGGACAGATGGGATAAGAAAGTATATACCTCTGCAACTTTTGCTATTAGGGCTTTGAATTGTCAGTTTCACTTGCTGAAGTACCAGCAACATGTTATGGAACTTATTAAACAAAAAGTAGCAACCTTTACAGACTGTGCAGAAAATAAAGAATTGCAAGAGCTTATGCACTCTGCAAGCCAAGTCAGCAAGCAGCATTTGTAGTGTGGCTTTGACGCCCTAGAAGCATCTTGCAGGGCAGCAGTCACTGGTTCTGTACTGAGAAGGCATGCTTGGCGTAAGGAGCAGACCTTGCCAGACCATGTCAAATCAAAGTAACTAGACACTCCTTTGAACAAGGATAATTTGTTTGGCACCAAAGCAGAAGTGTTTTTTAAAAAGATAGAAGAAAAAGCTAAATCTATGCAGAAAGTTAAATAATTTTTACAAGTGCAACCTCCTATATTCAGTAGGCATTGTCCCTCAAAACACTGGTCCTTTCCAGCCCCCTCCAGGCCATCTCAAACCAGACTCGGGGGAAACAGACCACCCATACTACAGTCTCAGGGTATGCAGAGATCTAAGCAATGGAGTGCCCCTACCCCCAAAACATGGAGTGGTAAGCCATCTCCTTATGGAAAAAAACTCACAATGGCTTATCTACTCCACTCCCCGCTTCTGCCCAGTTGCTTGTGCCCCTAGGAGGAAAACTTGCCCTTCGTGCAAAAACCTGGATGTCCATCACAAAAGACCGATGGGTCCTCAACATTGTATCCCAGGGGTACAAATTTTATTTCCATTCTCTGCCAACCCCAAAGGGTTCCCTGACCTTCCTCCAGGCACAAAACCAAGTCCTATCCCTGCTCTCTATTAGGGCTATTCAGGCGGTTCCAGCGGAATAGATAGTTCAAGGATTCTATTCCAGACTTTTCCTGGTACCCAGAAAAGAGGGCTCTTGGCACCCAATCCTGAAGCTTTCAGTTCTCAACACCTTCCTGGTGGTACCAAAATTCAAAATGCTTACACTGCAACAGCTTCTACCTATGCTAGCCAAGGATGCCTGGTTAGTCACCCTAGACTTAAAAGAAGCCTATCTGCACATCCCTATAAGGGAGTCATGCAGGAAGTATCTACATTTCAGGGCCGGATCTATGCATTATCAGTTCTCTGCACTTCCCTTTGGCTTCTCCATTTTCTGCGCCCAGAGTATTCACAAAATGCCTGGCTCTAGCCATTGCATACTGCAGGCAGAGAAATGTCCAAATTTACCCGTACTTGGACGACTGCCTGATTCAGGAAGACAGTCAGGAATTACTGTTGCAGCACCTGGCATTTGTGAAAAACCTTCTCACTTCCCTGGGGTACACCATCAATGAAAAGAAATCAAAACTGGTGCCCAGTCAAAAGATGTATTCCTGGGAGCAAGCTTGAACACAGCATCCCAGATGGCATTCCTCACTTCAGGAAAACAAGTCTATCTGACAGCCTACTTCAAACAAATGGCCACCAGAACCCAGCTATCCACAAGGAAAATACTGCAGGCCCTAGGGTTCATGGCCTCACGTATACTGCTAATTCCATATGCAAGACTGCATATGAGGAAACTTCATTGGCACTTAAACAGTCTTTAGTGCCAGCATTCACAGTGCCTGGAAACAGTCATTCCTATCATACCCTGTCTACCGACAGTTTCTTTGGTGGGCAGAAGCATGCAAACACAACAAGGGACTGCCCTTTACTCAACCCCACACCTCCCAGACCCTAACCACAGACGCATCAGACTATGCCTGGGGAGCACACATGGACGGCAAATGCATTCAGGTCCTCTGGAGCCCAAGTCAAATTCATCTGCACATTAACCAAAAAGAGATGCTAGCTGTGCAGAATACCCTGACAGCTTTCAATCCCTACTCTTTCCAGGACAACTACTAATAAAAACAGACAACACCACAGTTATGTGGTACATCAACAAGCAGGGGGGAACCCATTCCTACCCACTCTGCAGGTTAGCCATGGCCCTGTGGAACACGGCCTTGGGACATGCAAGTCCATCTGTAAGCTCAATTCCTGCCAGGTAAGCAAAATTCACTGGCAGATGACTTAAACAGAAATCTCCTAGACCCACACGAATGGCAGTTAGAGCCCAACACCTTCAACCTTCTGATTCAGAAATGGGGGACTCCAGAGGTGGACCTCTTTGCCTCCCCCATAACCACCAGCTCAGAAAATTCTGCACCAGGAACCCTCACAGCAAGGCCTGGAAAGTGGATGCCCTATCTTTTCAGTGGGTACATCTCTCAATTTATGCATTCCCACCTCTGCCCCTTCTCACAAGAGTATTACTCAAAATAAGACAGGACAATTCTGATTGCCTCGGACTGACCCGCCAGCACTAGTACCCACTCCTGCGCAGCCTGACATTGGTGCCACCATGGCACCTACACTAGAACCCTACCCTGCTGTCTCAGCAGGAGGGGCAGATTTTGCATCCGCAACTGCAAACCCTAAATCTTGCAGCCTGGCTTATCCCTTGAATCCTATCCCAGCAACTCTAAGCAAGCAGGTGCTGGACGTCATTCTTGAAGCCAGAAGACCCAGTTCAAGGAAATCCTGTGCGGATAAGTGGAAAAGGTACTGCTCCTGGAGTTTAGCTAAAGGAGAGGATACAACTCTGCCCTCCCTGCCTTTAATCCTGGATTACTTAGCAGATCTACTCCACAAAGGCCTGTCCTTCTCTTCCATTAAGACACATGGCCATTTCGGCTCATTACAACACTGAGCCACCTCTCTTCTCACACCCTCTTATCGAACAGTTCCTGTGAGGGGCAAACAACTTAAGGCCACCAAGGAGAGCACCCACCCCTGCTTGGGGCCTTAACTTTGTACTGGAAAAACTCACACTTCCACCCTTTGAGCCTGCGGCGTCAGCAGACTTAAGATTTCTCTTTTGGAAAACAGCATTGCTTCTGGCCATCACTTCAGCTAGAAAAGTGTCTGAACTACAAGCACTTATGGCTGTGGAACCCTTCATTATTTTCCAGGCTGACAGGGTCTCCCTCAGGACGAACCCTTCCTTTATGCCTAAAGTGGTGTCCAGTGTGGCTCGAAACCAATCCATACATTTGCCAACTTTTTTCCCTAATCCTCAAAATAAACGAGAATGGATCCTGCACTCCTTGGACATGCACAGAGTGCTCAGATTTTACCTGGATAGAACTAAGCCCTTCAGAAAATCAGACCAGTTACTAGTCAGCTTTGCAACAGGGGCAGAGGGCTAGGCCATTTCAAAGCAAACAATCTTTAAATAGATAGCACATTGCATTCATTTCTGCTACAAGCACCATGGGAAACCAGCCCCTCAGGGGGTCAGAACACATTCCACTAGGGCAACATCTACCTCTACTGCATTTCTCAGGGGAGTCCCTACCAGGGACATCCTGGAAGCTGCTTCCTGGAGTTCAGTACACACTTTAACCAAGCACTACCATTTGCCTATCTTCTCCAAATCCAGGGCAGGTTTTGCAACAGCAGTCCTGCAGGGCATTCTAGCCAGCCCTAATTCTTCTTGACTGCCTCCACCCTTCTTCAGCTTTGGGAATCCACCCAAGTGTGATGACTGCAACAGTGAAACACGAAGAACATAGTACAGTTGTGTACACTTACCATAAATGTAGATGTTCGAGTGTATTCACTGTTGCAGTCCTGGTTTCCCTCCCTCCAACCTCCTGGTTTCTCTCTCTGTCTCTCTATGCCTTTTACTCCCTCCTTTCTGGGGTATTGGTATTTACTTTTTTACTGGTGGTGATGTTCATCGTGTTACCCTGTTGCAGTCATCACACTTGGGTTATCCTGTAGTCAGGTGGTCCCGCAGTCGGCCGGAATTCCAAAGTCTTGGTCCGGCGTCGGTTGCTGTCGCTTCTTCCCTGACGTCAGAGCGCCAGGGGTATATATATAAATCATCCGACGCCATCTTCCGTCTTTCTTGCCGCGCAGTGCCCGAAGCAGAAGCAGTTCGCAAGTGCCGGTCGGCCGACTCCTGAGATATTCGAATTTCAGACCGAAGTCTTCAATAAAGCTAAGTACCCCATTGGGGAAACTTTTCTTGCCTCAGACCGATGTCAGAAAAAGTTAACAATTGTATTTCTTGTGGGAAGCAAATACCTCATAAGGATTTTCATTCTTACTGCATACCTTGCCTAGGCCCAGACCACGACGTCACTAGTTGTTGTTTTTGTGCTAGGTTTAATAAGCGTACTATAAAAAGACGCTTTGATTTCGCATGACACTACCTCGGTAGAAAATTTAACTACACTATGCCGTCGGAGCAACCGACTACCGGCGTGCACAAAAAACGCAAGGATAAGAACAGATAGCCTGGACCCAAGCCAGACTCCGAGCCCTCGGCTGGTATGGTCTCTGGTTCACCGGTCTTCAGTGAGGCTCCAACGCAGCCCCTGACTACCGCAGATCTGGAACCCGAGACCGCTTCGGAACTTTTGGCGGAAAGTACCAGGCCGACGCAGCCATTTTGTTCAGGCCCTACCGACGACACTGCTGAAAAAGATGGTGCTGCAGAAACACCTTCGGTTTCTGAAGGCGTCTTCAGACCGACGACGCTCACCATTAAAACGTATCCAAAGACAAAGACTCCTATTAAACCTAAAAAGACTGCATTTCAGTCCCCTGTTCAAGGCCCCATGCCTAAGAAACAGATGCTCAAAATGGCTGAAGATTTGATCTCTTTAATCAGGGGTTCCCAACCCCCTCCTGACAAAAGGCCTAGACAAGAGGAAGACTATGCATCCTCTGAACAAGTATCTATTTCCTCAGGCTCCTCAGAGGACCAAGATTACTCCTCCTCCCCTTATGAAGATTCTAATGCTGAGGATTCCATTCCCTCAGCTTCTCCCCCTGAAGACTACTCCTTTGGGGAAACTTTACACACTATGAGGGAACATTGTCACTGGGAAGGTCAGGACTACTCTGACTCAAAGAAAAGGCTCAGAAAGTTTCTTTTACTACCCCAGCACAGACCACTTGCCATCCCCCCAGTTTTACACATTGTGAATGATGTTTACTTAGAATCTAGTTTGAACCCAGACTCTCTTCCTCCTGCTCCGGCCAAACCTGACAGATACTATAGAGTGCCTGATTCACACAAATTCCTTTACAAAAGTCCTGTTGCTGATCCAGAGACTATCTCCCAGCATCCCATAGGGGCTAAGGCTTCTATGGCTAAAAATCCTGTGCCCTCTGAAAGGGACTCCTGAGCACTAGACAGGTGGGGGAAAAAGGTTTACACCTCAGCCACTCTAGCTATGAGGGCACTAAATTGCCAGTTTCACATGCTAAAATATCAACAATTTCTAATGTCTCACTTAAAACAAAAAATGAGTATACTCTCTCAACAGTCTGAATTGAAAGAAATGCAGGATCTGTTGCATGCAACTGAACAGGTGGGCAAACATACTTTACAATGTGGGTTTGATTCTTTGGAGGCTTCCTGCAGAGCAGTTGCCACTGGGTCTGTTATACGCAGGCATGCTTGGTTAAAGGAACAAACTCTGCCTGATCATGATAAAGCAAAGCTTCTAGATGCTCCCTTACAACAGGATGTTCTTTTTGGAGTTAAAGCAGAAGTCGTCTTAAAGAAATTGGAGGATAAGACAAAATCTATGCAGACAGTCAAAGATTTCCTACAGGTACAGCCCCCTCGCTTCAGCAGAAATTGGCCAACAAAAAATTGGTCCTTTCCAGCTACTGACAGGCCACAGAGGGGTAAATACAGACGTCCAAGAGGCAGAGGACAACCACAAGCCCAGTACAAACCTCGACAATGGGGCACTGCAGCACAGAAGGGAGGAGAAGACAGGTCCCAAACTACCAGAAGGCAAACTCAATGACTTGCACCTCATCTGGCCAAGCAACACTCTCTTGGCAGCCCCCTTGGGAGGAAAACTCACACTTTTTTCAGACAACTGGCACATTGTCACAAAGGACAAATGGGTCCTAGACATAATTTCACGAGGATACAGATTCCATTTTCACACCTTGCCAATGAAAAGAGGAATGCCAAACCTGCCACAAAATCAATGGGCAGAGACACAAAAACAAATTACAGCTCTCATGGACATGAGAGCCATTCAACTGATACCTAATCGAGAGCAAGGTCAAGGATTTTACTCAAGACACTTTCTAGTTCCCAGAAAGGACAATGCCTGGAGACCAATTCTGGACCTTCCAATTCTAAACACCTTCTTACAAGTACCCAAATTCAAGATGCTAACACTACAGCAGCTTCTTCCCATTTTGGACAAGAAAGCATGGTTAGTAACGTTGGACCTCAAGGAGGCATACATGCATGTCCCTATCAGACAAAGTTTCAGAAGATACCTCCGTTTCATTGCAGGTTCAACCCATTACCAATTCTTGGAACTGCCCTTTGGCTTATCTACTGCGCCCAGGGTCCTCACAAAATGCCTGGCACCAGTAATTGCATACTGCAGACAAAGAGGAATTCAAATATACCCATACCTGGACGACTGCCTCATCCAAGCAGAAAGGAAGGACATCTGGCTTTTGTAAAACATCTTCTAAGTTGCCTGGGGTACACAGTAAACGAAAAGAAATCAAAACTAGTACCCTCACAAAATATGACATTCCTGGGTGCCAGCTTGAATACAACGGCCCAGAAGGCTTATCTGACGCCAGACAAACAACTACAACTAACTCAATATTTCAAAATAATGGAAACGAAGACCCAACTACCTGCAAGAAAAATTCTGCAGGCCTTGGGCTTCATGACATCTTGCATACTTCTAATACCATTTGCAAAGCTGCATATGAGGAAATTAGAGTGGTACCTAAAAAGCGTACGGTCTCAACACAGCCACAGCTTGGACACAATGATATCTCTCATTCCCTGCCTACAACAGGAGTTTCTATGGTGGTCACTGGCATGTCACCTCAACAAGGGTCAGCCTTTCACCTTGCCCCCAGCCAGGCAAACTATGACAACAGATGCATCGGACTACGCCTGGGGGGCACACATGGCAGGACAGTGCGTTCAAGGTGTATGGTATGGTCTGCAGATCAAAGGAATCTGCACATCAATCAAAAAGAGATGCTAGCTGTACAGAATGCTCTGACAGCCTTCAAGAATCTATTACATCCAGGACAACTTACAATAAGGACGGACAACACCACAGTAATGTGGTACATAAACAAACAAGGGGGTACACACTCCTACCCTCTATGCAGACAAGCAATGACCTTGTGGAACACAGCTCTGGCTTACCAAGTTCACTTACAAGCTCAATTCCTGCCAGGACAAAAGAACACATTGGCAGATGACCTCAGCAGAAACATCATGGATCCCCACGAGTGGAAACTGGATCCACAAGTATTTGCAATGATAACTCAAAAATGGGGTCTTCCAGATATAGACCTGTTTGCCAGTCCTCAAAACTATCAACTAACAAAATTTTGTACAAGGGCACTTCACCATCAAGCTTGGAAAGTGGACGCACTCTCATTCAGCTGGAAAAACCTGACAGTATATGCCTTCCCTCCATTGCCTCTCCTCATAAAGGTGCTTCTGAAAGTCAGAAAGGAGAGACCACGACTGATACTCATAGCCCCAGACTGGCCACGCCAGCACTGGTACCCACTATTGAGGAATATGGCCCAGGGCCCACCTTGGATCTTAACACAAACTGCCCATTTGCTCACACAGCAAAACAATCAGATTCTTCACAGCCAGCTAAAAACCTTAAATCTGGCTGCATGGAAAATCACCTAAATATCCAGCCAGCTCCTTTTTCCCAAGCAGTTATGGATGTTATTCTGAAAGCTAGGAGGCCCAGCACCAGGAAGGCCTATGCGGACAAATGGAAAAGGTTTTGTGCTTGGAACCAAACTAAAGGCCAAAACACACTTCAGCCTCACCTGCCTCAGATTCTACAGTATTTAACTGAGATGTTGCACAAAGGACTTTCTTTTTCTTCCATTAAAATCCATGCATCAGCTATTTCAGCCCACTACAACACAGAACCACCCCTTATTTTTGCATCCACTTCTAAGGCAGTTCTTCAGAGGGGCAAAAATATTAGGCCCCCCAGGAGAGCACCTACACCAACATGGGACCTCAATTTTGTTCTGGAAAAACTTACGCTACCTCCCTTTGTACCAGCTTTCTCTGCAGATCTACAGTTCCTATCATGGAAGACTGCCCTGCTGCTAGCAATAACTTCAGCTAGAAGAGTCTCAGAGCTGCAGGCACTAATGGCAGTGGAACCTTTCCTAATTTTCCATCAAGACAACGTTGTCACCTCACAGCAAGAGGTTCTCCAGTTCGATTCTCAGCTAGGGTGCCTTCTGTGTGGAGTTTGCATGTTCTCCCTGTGTTCGCGTGGGTTTCCTCCGGGTACTCCGGTTTCCTCCCACATTCCAAAGACATGCATCTGGAGCATTTCTCCCCGGGCCTCTGCTGAAAACAGGCTCTGTGGAACCTAGTCGGACATTCCCGGTCAACAAATGTTAAATAAAAAATAAAATAAAGACAGAGTTTCTCTACGAACTAATCCTTCCTTCATGCCTAAGGTGGTTTCCGGTGTGTCTTTAAATCAAACCATTCACTTACCCACCTTCTTCCCAAACCCACAGAACAAAGGAGAAAGACTCTTGCATTCCTTGGACATTCACAGGCAACTTTGCTACTACTTGGATAAAACTAAGGCTTTCAGAAAATCTGACCAGATCTTTGTATCCTATGCTACAGCTTCACAAGGGAAGGCTATATCAAAACAAACCATTTCCAAATGGATAGGACATTGCATTCGTTTTTGCTATACCCATTATGGAAAACCAGTTCCTGCTACCATTAGGCCCCACTCTACCAGGGCAAACAGGTACATCTACAGCCTTCCTCAGGGGGGTACCAACCAAGGAGATTTTGGAAGCTGCAACTTGGAGTTCAGTACACACTTTTACCAAACACTACCACTTACCACTTTACTCTAAGACTAGGGCTGGCTTCGCCACTGCAGTTCTGCAGGGCCTTCTAGCCTCCTCTAATCCTCTATAACTCCTCCACCCATCCATAGCTTTGGGATTCTACCCAGGTGTGATGACTGCAGCAGGGTAACACGATGAACATAGTATAGTTTTGTACCTACCATAAATGTAGATGTTCGAGTGTACACCCTGCTGCAGTCCAGGTTACCCTCCCTCCATCCCCTCTGATCTAACTGGCTAAATCTATACAATACCTTCCTGATGTATTTGCTTATAGCTGGAGGGATTTTTGTGTTTGTGCAAAAAATTACTTTATTTGGTACTAATTACTGACCACCTTTTTGGGGGCACCTGACATCTGGGACAAGAAAAACTGAAGAAGATGGCGCCGGATGCATTATATATACCCCTGGCACTCTGACGTCAGGGAAGAAGCGACAGCAACCGACGCCGGACCAAGACTTTGGAATTCCGACCGACTGCGGGACTGCCTGACGACAGGATAACCCAAGTGTGATGACTGCAGCAGGGTGTACACTCGAACATCTACATTTATGGTAGGTACAAAACTGTACTTTTTCCTCCAGCATAGCTTAGCTCCCTATTGGGGGGCTCCTGACATTTGGGGCAAGAAAAACTGATGTAATGGCGTCAGCACCTGTTTTTATACCCCTGATGACCTGACGTCAGTCCTGGAGCGACGGCAACCGATGCAGAAATACTAAGTCTCTGGTATTTGGGCCGACTGAGGGCAGATAACCCACACTCGAACATCTACATTTATGGTAAGTGTACACAACTGTACTTTCTGCAGAATTTTCACAGCCCCCACCCCCAATGTCTCAGCACAAGAATTCTGGATGAAGTGAAAACAAAGTAAAAACAGGACAAAGGCATAACATTAACAATGTGCTTAGACATTGCGTGACCTCGCATTTAATAAGTAATGAACAGAAAATACCAGGCAAACATTTGAACATTGTGCAACATTCTCACAGCCCCTAACCATGCTCCCAACCTCTGAACACAATAACTACGGACAGAGCAAAAATTTATCATAGAACAATGGCGTAGCATCAGGGATAGTTATAACCTTTGGGTCTATATCAGAACATCGAAGTTTTAAAACTTTGAATGTTCTAATATTGACCCGTTTTAATCGAACGCTAAAAATAGCGAAGCTGCAGAACACCGAATTCTTTCCTAGGGCCAGTTCTGTGGCTTCGCTATTTTCAGCGCTGTGGTGGAGATTTACGGATCGGGTTCAGGTAAGTGTGCGATTGTGTGTTTGTTAGGATTAGGGCATGGGTTAGGTGAGTTAGGGTGCGGGGTAGGTGAATTAGGTTTAGGGGCACGTTAAGTGAGTTAGGGTTAGGGTGTGGGTTAGGTGAGTGTGCGATAGTGACGGACCTTAGGGTTTGGGTTAAGGTAAGTGGATAGATAGTAGTGTATGTATAGTTTAGTGTAGGGTTAGTTGTAGAATTATAAGTGTATGTGTGTGTATTGATGTTTTTTAGGTGTGCTTGTGTGTGTGTATGTGGTTCGGAATAGCAAATTTTTTCCCAAGGAAAAAATTTGCTGTTCTGAATGTTCAATATTATGTGGTTTAGATATTTTAGGTTCGATGAAATAGCCTTCGCTATTTTCATCTTTCGGTAACGTGATATAAACGCCAAACTTTGCCGGTATACACAACACTAGCATAATGAGGTTTGAAGTAGTATACATTATGCAACATTCTCACAGCTGCTACCCCCAACCTCTCAGCACAATAAATGTGAACATAGCAAAGAGTTATAGAATAAAGGCGTAGCATCAGGGATAGTTGTAAATGTAGCTGGTGTGTACAAAACAATACTAGCATAATAGGGTTTGCATTGCTATACATTACAACAGCATCTGTACAGTCTGCAGCATTCTCACAGCCACTAACCCCGACTACCAATCTTTCAGCACAATTGTAGACAAAACAAAAATAAAATAATGAACATTTTTGCGCAAGACTGACTAAAAAGACCGCATCAAATCTGGACATTAATTATTACAGACGAGCCTTCCTTCCTCAATCTCTTAGCAAAAGAATTCTGGACAAAAGTAAAATAAAACTATTACAACCAGACCCCCCCCCCCCATCCTCTTAGCACAAGAACTCTGCACAGAAAAAGTAATACAATCATCTCCCTAGGTTTACTCACCCCCTCAAAAAAATAAAATTATAAATAAATCCCAAAATTTACCTTTTATGCAGTCGATAGAAAACTGCTACTAATCCTCTGCTCCCTCTTCATGATTGTAGAATGATCTGCTGCTTGCTTCCTCTCCAAACAGACCAGTCCATCCCTTTTTAATTGCCCTCAAAAGGACGTTTTTTCAGATTTTAGAAATTGCCCTTGTAAAATACCTTGGCTTGTCCCACAGTCGCTCTTGGAAAGCCTTACGCTGGTAATCCAGAGCCCCGATCTTCCACTGATAAAAAGCAAAGCAAACTCCTTTTGAAAAACAAAAAGTAATGCTTGCTATACACAGACATGCCTTTTTAAAGACAATTGACACAGGAAGTGCTTTGCATGGACCAGTCAGGTCCTTGCTTCATCACTTCCTTGTAAAAAAAAAAAAAAATTGCAACCTACTTCCCTGGCTGCTGCAGCCAGACAGGTCTCTTGCTTCACTGAAAGGAACCTGATTAAGTGCAGCTTACAGGCAAGTTAAAAAAAAAAACGGAAAAAATTTGCGATTGTGCAGTGACGGTACATAGTCATGCGGACTTCCACGAGGTGCCGAGCAACAAACGGAGGAGACGGAGAAACCAATGGCCGATGCATGGGGACCCTCGTTCATGGGAGCTCCCTGCAGCTGCGGGTTCGATCATCGTGATCCAAGCAGTCTATATCTTGCAGGGCTGTAAAACAAGGTGTCAAATGACCAAATACATAGAAATGGGGCTGTAGAGACCAGAAAAAAAGCAGCAGAACTCTCTCCTCAAATTAAAGAAATGGGGAAATAGGCCCACAACCCACCCACATTACTGGAGGTTTGCTGCCTCTACACCTCCTTCTACTTGTCTCTGGTCCTTTTGGTCACTATAAAGGCCAGTATGATCAGAATAAGTGTATTTTAGCTTGCTGAAGGCTTGTCACTCCCCTACCCCTCCACAGTGATGCTTGCAGTCCTCTGATGTTCACTTGCCCACTTAACCACTATTACAGAAGGGATAAGTATGATTGTCATTGCACAGATGACATTTGCAACATGCTTAAAACATCCTTGTTTCTATTTTGAAATCCATGTTAAATATGAACAAACCCAGCTTAACAAATGGTCTTGCAGAACATTTCTGCAAACTGAAGTGTGAAATGTACCTTAGCAGTAGCAATGAACATATAAACTATTTACACCATCTTGCCAGTACCAGCTGCACTTCACTCATCTGTCACCACTTCAGGTGTGTTCTAAGCCTGACCTACACACACTGGTCTGTAGCTGGCAAAGTTGCCTAGTTTAGAGTCTAAAAGTTAAGGCAAACTATGACCCTCAGTACTTTTACTGAGAATGTGACATTGACAGAAGGCATAAGATGAGACAATTTGGACATAATTGTGAACAAACATGAAACTTTTACCTGTCAGGCCTATCTTAGAATGGTTATGACCAAAGACAAACTAAGCACAAAGGCAGACAATACCATACCTCAACAAGGGCATTTGTGAAACAAGAAATCCTAATATCCTACTTTAAAATTAAAATATCACAGAAAGAGCCATTCGGTTATAGATATTAAGAAAATGTACACATGGCTAGCATGGCTACAGTGATACACACATGAATGTACTTAGTCCCGGTTTGCTACCGTGTGATGATAATCTGTATAAACCATTGAGAGTACATTGCAACCTCATACCTCCACTTCATTGCCCAAGAGAGGAGGCAAAGTGCTAAAAGCAGGGACAACATTTTACCCCCAATTCAATAAAAATTAGAGAAATATTTGTATGTGGTGTGACGAGTGAAATTATTTTTCTGAGCTGTGATAACAGAATCGGTTGTCTAGATATGGTAAGTCCTTGCTGTGTCTAATTATGGTGGCTGCCAAAAAAGCAATCACTAGAAAATGGAAATCAAAGTCTATACCAACTGTACTAGATGTAGTGAATATAGTAACAGAAATAAAACAACTGGAAATGAGATCTTAAGAAAGAAGATAAGAGCAACCTACGCAGGAAAAAGTGGGAATTGTGGGAGCAATACATTCAGGGGAGGAATGAGGTTTAAAAGAAGGCAGAACCTAAATGAGCTATGTAATGATTGACTGAAAGCAATTGGTAGATTTTAAGTGATGTTTGTAGCTAGGAGTGTGTCAATATGGTTTCTGATGTAAAATGCTTGCAACTAGGATTGTGTCTGTGTGGTTTGTTTTCATTTATATAAATGTATGATTGCCTATGTCATTAGTGATGTTTTAATAAAGATGTTTCTTGTTTTAAATTGGGGGGGCAGGATTTCAGTAATTTGTGTAATATTACTTAGGATATATGATATGTGAAGCATAATGTTTATGAACCTGTACTTGTTAGTACAGTTTGATTACTTTATATAAATATAAGTTTTCCTACATCACAAGTGGTTTAAAAAAAAAAAAAAAAAAAAGAACGCATTTTGCATCAACCTACATTTTCCGAACAATAATCACCGCAAGTTACTGCATGCAGTAAACTATATTGTCAAAAGCAGGGGTGTTGTGCTGTAAATGAAACATTTTGCTTCTGCCTACATTTTCCAAACAAAAATCAGCAAGGACCTCTGCATGCATTACCCTACATTTTCTGGGCAACACGTTTTAACATTCAAGAAGTGCATTTAGTGAAAACTTAAGTCATGTAAAAAGTGACTGAAGCAGTTTTTATCAACCTACATTTTCTCCATGACAATGTATGCAACTAGTGTGGCACTCCTTAAAAACCCATAATTCAATAGATCAGTAAATAGAAGAGGTTTTGCATGTTACTGTAACATATCTGCTTCTCCCTACATTTTCTTCACAATAGTGCATTGGTACTAGTTTCGTGTCACCTTATTAAAACGCCCATAATTCATGTACAAAGCTCTGTATGAACCGCTGTACTTGGCCAACACTGAAACTACATTGCAATTGTTAAATGCACTGTAATTCCCTTAAAAAGTTACTGGAACATAAATATAAATATCAGCCTAAATTTTCTACACAGTAAGCAAACAGTATACGTCTTAAAAGAAACTACATCGAATTATGTTAAAACCAGACTGCACAACTTTCACTTAAACAGACAATTCACACTTAGTCGGACTACCCTGATAATCAAGCGCCAGTAAATAAACTCTGCAGAAACCACTGATAAATTGCAGTATACTGGAAAATAGTTATAAATGGCTAAGTACCAGTATTCATCTACAACTATTAAAATAAAAAAATAAATAAACATGCTCTTTTAGCACCACCCCATCTTCTAACAGCTAAATTTATTAACTCAACAAATCAATTACAAATCAGGGCAGAGTCAGGAAGGAACTCACAATTAATCAGGGACACTTTTAAAATATTGTTACCATTAACTTAAAGGGTGGACAGAATAAAAGACTGTGAATTCATAAATGTTTTCTGAAGTAAAAGAATTGCATAACTTGTCATTAGTAAATGACATGCACCACCTTTTCCCTAAAAGACTGCATGCACACATAGCTCTCAAATCAAGGAAAAATCAAGAAATAATAGGGACAATCAGAGACACCTAAATATTGCTACTATTAAAAGAGAATGTGAATAAATAAACATTTCCTGAAGTAAAAGTCTGTAACTTGCCATTATTAAATATTGTTACTAATAACTTGTAGCACATTGACAGAATAAGAGAATGTGATTTAGTAAACATTTTCAGAAACACGTTTATAACCAGTTCATGTTATTTAAGTGTAATTCATCATCTTTTCTCCAAAAGTCACCAATTTTAGGACCGAGTAAAAGTGTCAGAGCTAAATATCATAGTCAAAATCGGGGACTAGTCAATACACAAATAAAATAAGAAAAGTAAGGTGAATAAAGAAATAACCTAACACTGACGAGCCCTACTGGTGTCTGAATTATACACGTTTAGACACCTCTCTCTGCCCAATACAGGGAACAAAGCAGCTGTAGCTCCACAAATCCACAACTCTCCAAATTTAGAAAACCAGAAACAAATAAATAATTCAAGATTCTAAGGGTATAGCTCTCAAGCAACCGCAACAGTAGTTAGTAGCCCAGCAACAGCACTACCAGGACCTTTCCCAACATTAGGTGACAAGACAGACCAAATCTCATCCCTTTAGAGTTTCAGGTGGTTGAAGTCTGGACTCTGGTATATGGTCACTGTACCACCTACCCTGATGTGATACAGTGCTCCCGTTCGGTACCTCGTCTTGCAGTCCCTATGTCCTGTTCATCTGCTCTTCATCATGATCATCAAGTCTGCGATGAAAAATCCTTGCCTCCAGAACTCAGAAGCACATGACCCCATGGTTCATGAGTCCTCCTCGCTTGCTGGTCCAAAAGGTGATATTTCTTCACCGTGTAAGGCTGTTTTAAAGGCATTGCAGTGGTGTGAAAACTATTACTGGCACATGATTGGCCGAATTTTTGTGACTTCTTTTCACTTCCTGTGCCTTAAGAGCAATTACTCGATTGGTTTGTATACTGTGATGCCGATTGGCTGTAAATGCAGTATATGAACCAATTAAAATTTTTGGAGCAGCGATACCGCTGTTCAAAGTGGAACAGCAGAACAGTGGGATAATTTTATGGCAAATGCAGAGCATTTGCACAATCCAGAGCACTTGGCTGCTCAGGATGGCAGACTGAGTACTTTCCCTTGTTGGGAAGGTGTTTGGGGCTTAGCCTCTTCTTTGTTATAAAAGGGTTGGAAATGCATGTCTTAGTTTAATTTGTAGTTTGATATGCCTGGCTAGTTTTTGTGTACGTGTTCATTAGTATGTTCTTGCATTTAAGTTTAGATTTACATTTGCATTATATAGTGCTGTTTTTTTTTCCGAGTTTAGCTAATAGTAATATTATGTATTAGTACATGTTGCCAGTCTTAATTTTCATTGAGTTTAAAGGGAGATTAATGAGAGAAGAGAAGGAATGTAGGCATTTAGGACAATTCTAGATTTCTGTGCTGAGGGTGAAGCATGAAGGCCATATTTTTTCATGCTGTTTCGTATTTTCACAATTGTCCAAGGTATTTGCAGTATGTTTTATGGGGTAGTTTCTGTTTCACTATAGTGTTTGTACATTTGTAGAAAAAGTAGGAAAAAAAGGGCATGGAAAACAAGAATGTAGGCTACAGAAGATGGGATATTCCTCAACTGATATTTTAAGGGTAAGTATATTGCCAGGGATGTAGGGTTTGTGTGTGTGTGTGTGGGGTGGGGGTGGTGGGGTAAAGGTTATGGAAAGGCATAGACATCAGGATAACAATGTGAGGGGAATATTTAAGGATTTTGTGATATAAAAAAATGAGACCACAATAAATCTTTTCAAAACTTTTCCCACCTTTAATGTGACCTATAACCTGTACAATTCAGTTGAAAAACAAATATCTGTTAGGGGAAAAATATAAAAAAAAAAAAAAAATTAAATCAAAAGGTGCTTCAACAAGATATTAGCTTAAGGGTGTGCACACTTATGCAACTAGCTTATTGTACATTTTTTATTTTTTATATTTTTTCCCCTAACAGATTTGTTTGTTTTTCAATTGAATTGTACAGGTTATTGGTCACATTAAAGGTGGGAAAAGTTTTGCAATTATTTATTGTGGTCTCATTTTTTTTAATCACAAAAACCTGGCATTTTAACGGGGGTGTGTACACTTTTTATATCCACTGTATGTTTGGCCAAACAGAAGCATCAGATTTCAGAAAATACAATTAATTATACAAGGGGGATAGTAGATAGGGTAAGGGATTAACTAGTTGAGCCAGAGAAAAATAGGGAAGACATACAACAAAAGGAGGAAGCTACTACAAGATAGAGCAAAATCCTTAAAAGGTAGGACACCTTTGATCACTACAAGTAAAAAACTAAGAGCTCTCATAAAATCATCCAAAGCAAACTTTGAGAGAAAAATAGCTAAAGACTCAAAAGACAGTCATCTTCAGCTATATTAGAAACCTGGGAGGAAGCTCACAGATATGCTCAGAACTAGTTCAAAATGATGTGAAGATTACTGATCCTACAGACATTGCCAACATACTGGCTGACAGGTTCAGTGCAAACTTCTCCAAAAGGTGAGATATCTATACCAAATGATTGTAGCCCCCCAAACATCTCTAACACCCAAGTGAGAACTGCTCTGTCCAAAGCAAAAAACACAGCATCCATGGGACCTGATGGTGTCCCCGGCTGTGTGCTCCACGAACTCAACGAGGAATTAAACCCACAGCTAGGACAGCTGTTTAATCATAGTCTCACCTCTGGATACGTACCCAGGAGTGGCGCACCGCGACAGTGGTCCCACTTCATAAAGGCGGTGCCTCCACCGACCCAGGAAATTACCGCCCATTAGCTTGACAAGCCTTATCTGCAAAGCCATGGAGAGGATCATAATGGATCTCATAAACAAAGACATAGGGAATTTGCAGACTTTGGATCCAGCCCAGTTTGGCTTTGTCAAAGGCAGATCATGCCTTTTAAACTTGGTTGACTTTTTCGAAACAGTCACCAAAGCCATTGATGAGGGAAAAGCAGTCTATACAGCATACCTCGATCTGGCGAAAGCTTTCGATACAATACCCCACTCGGGTATCATTGAAAAACTCATCAGCTTAAATGTTAACCCATACATCACAAGATGGGTTGCAAACTGGCTGAGCGACAGAACCCACAGGGTCAGAGTTGCTGGCGCCATGTCAGACTCTAAGCCTGTCACAAGTGGTGTCCCACAGGGCTCAGTCCTGGGCCCACTCTTGTTTGGCATCTACTTCTCCAAGTACAAGCAAACACAGGAGGGTTATGGCTGACAAAGTTTGCAGATGACTGCAAACTGGGCGCCGTAGTCGAAAACACATCTGACACAGATATCCTTCAGAAAGGTCTCACAGAAACGGATAACTGGTGCCAGAGCCATGGCCTAAAGTTAAATGCCAAAAAATGCATAGTCATACCCTTCGGGAAAAACAAGGTTACCCCTAGCTACCACATAGGTGGAAATCCACTGAGCATAGAAGAAGTTATTAGGGACCTGGGGACCCAGGTTGACAGTAGCCTGTCATTCGACACCCATGTAGCTAAAGTAGTTAGGAAGACCTTCTACATTGCCCACCTTATCATGAAGGGATTCATATCTAGATCAAGGGAGGTCATAGTTTCCCTGTACTCATCACTCATCAGACCAATGATTGAGTACAATGCCCCATTCAGAATGTATCTGACCCGACACTTGCAGCAGCTGGAGAGGCCACAAAAGTTCCTCACCAAAAGAATAAAGGGTCTCAAAAATCTGTCCTATGCTGCCCGACTGAAAGAACTTCAGCTCTATTCAGTCGCCACCGCTTGCTCAGAGGTGACCTGTGCCTGACATACAAGGCCATGTCAAACCCAGATTTGATGAATATGCTTCACCTCAATAAATCTAGATCCATCAGAGCCACAAGGGCGGGAGACTTAAACCTCGACACGGCTATTAATAGGACGTGCTGGAGGGATAGATTCATCACCCAAAGACTCCCTATGCTGTGGAACAAAATTCCGGTATATGTGAGGCAGAGCACCTCGCTGGCCTTGTTCAAGAGAAATCTTGACCAATGGATGGGAGATCGCAGATATACCCCAGGGATTACCTCAGTGTCACTGCTCGACAGAGGCACAGCAAAATAATGGGTATAGTTCCCCATACTAAAGGGGTGGCGTAAGCCACAAAACTATGGGCTAGGCTTGTAAATGCCCTCGGGCAGATAGCCTAGTATAAACCTATGAACCTATGAACCTATGAACTGTAGAATTTAAATGCACATAAAGCCCAGGGGTAGCAGGGGTGTACTACACCCTCTTTTCTTGTGGCTCTGTGAAGTGGGGAGATCTACAAGAGGTATAAGGAAGAGGGTGTAGAGAAAGGGAACATAGAGGCAACGGATAAGGTGTTGTGATAATAACCTAGAACATTAAATAGATTTGAACCTCATCAAGAGGAAGATAATGGCATAGCTGTCGGGATGCTGTGACGTAATGTTAAGGAGGATATTAACATAAAACAAAAGAATGCTAGTTGATTTTCCAAGAGAGTCCGATAGATTCATAGCAAAGTCATGTCTAGTGAAGAGGTAGGTGGATTATATGGCACTGTAGAATTGAAAGGAGGACAGTGAGGATTTAGCAGTGTTTTGAAATGGTAAGTAGAACACATGACTGATTTCAGACATTTTCATAAGAGAGAGAGAAATAGATATTTAGATAGTGTGACTAACTTAGATTGTGAAGCAGTATAAACTTACAACAGAGCACAGTGAATAGATTTTATAAGAGGGTCACAGAGATTCATAACAAAGTTCATAGGTACATGGGGAAGTGCCCTTTAAGGCCATTTTTAGCCTGGCCAGTTTCCCTTTTTGTGCTTAAAATAACCAATCCCATTTGGTTATAGACTGGCCTTACCCATCCCATGGTCGATAATTATATAATACCCCTAATGAGAATAACTGGGGTCATACCATGGATAATCTTAGGGGACCCATGCATAGAATAAAGCATTTGTGGCTGCCTCTGTCCATTAGTAGTACAGGGGACAGTCCCTGGGGTAAATTTTCCGCTTCCCATTCATAGATCTAAGTTGCAGTTGAAAATGGACAGGGTTGAACTATGTTTTAAATTGATGGGAATTCTGTTCCACAACAGCGCGGTATCCTTTGCAAAATATACCTGTCCTTCCAAACTGTTCTGTTGATGTTGCAGTAGAGGTTTAAATCCCTGGACCAAATATTTCTGATGCCAGTTGACTTGCTTATGTGCAGTAAATCCATCAGTAATGGGTTGGAGTTTGCCTTGTACGGCAGAAACAGGTCGCCTCTTAGCAGTCTGTAGGACAGTGAGTATAGTGAAAGGGCACTGAGTTGGTCCATGTAGGAAATGTTTAGGCTTTGTATCTTTTTAGTAAGGCATCTCTGTGGGCATTCCAGTTGTTGCGTGTGTTATTGACACATGTACACACACACAAAAGATTGAATAGCACCATCCACTGCCTGTCTCGTCTAACATTTCTCTAACAAAGAAACATGAAAAAAGTTCCAGCCACCTTACACATGCGCAGTACAAGTATTCACCACACCACTGACTATGTGAATAGAGGTGTGGCTGCACAGCAGGCTAGCAGACCTGACAAAGAAAGTATTAGGACTGAATGGTGCACAATACATGCTTTCTCCATCTGTTAAACTATGCCTTTAAAGCAGGGGGAAGACAACTCCTAGAGCAGGAATCCTCAGCTTTCATAGATCACCTCACACAGTCCTAGCAGCAGAACAGACTCCAGCTCAATCTTACTGGGAGGCTGTCAAGTATCCAGAAGATCTGTTGCCAAATTTCAAACACTCGATTAACAAGTATGGCCCCCGAAAGAACTAGACATAAATATAGCACATTCATATTTATAATGCTTCAGAAAGGCATTCTGGGTGGCCAGCTAGTAGCTCTAAAGATGTCATGGGAGATATTCTAAAAGGTGGTACTTGATGTTAAGACAGCTGTTACAGAATGGCCTTTAGGATACCCAGTCAGTGTTTTGTCACAGGAAGTACAATTCTGTAGGCTTTGTTTGCTTCTAAGCCACTGCAAAGTTAGACACAGCAGCTAGTTGGACTCAACTGAGCATAAAATAATCTATAAACCTTTATTCTGTCCTGCTCCTCAGTTCATTATTTAGCAACTATCTTCTGAAAAGATCTTGCAGATCTGAAAATCAACAACTTTGCTAGTCCACAAACCTAAGCTACCCGCTGGTCAGCTTCTGTATTGTTGTACTATTGCTTGAACATGGAATGCCCTTCCATTAACAGTTAGAGCTAATCAAGTCTTAACATCCTTCAAAACTGGAACTGCATATGCACCATGCCTCCTCCTTAAATCCTGTCTTCCTCCCCTTCTAATACTCTTAATTATCCATCCACCTATCCCTCATACTGTTCCTCCCTATTTCTCTGTAATTAATTTCTATTCCCACAAAAGTTCTGTTATAATAGCCCTACTTTGGCAGCAGTGTATTGTATGTGAACTTTTTATTATCTTTCTTGTAACAAACTGTAACTTAAGACTGTATTAATTTGTAACAATCTATTTGTCTGTGTATATGTTTATTATGGAACTTTTCTCCCCGGGCCTCCATTCATACTGACCCAGTCGACTGTCCTGATACACAAATGCCAATAAATAAATAAATAAATAAAAGGAACAGACAAATTAGAAAACAGTAAAACAGGGAGGCGAGCACTATCAAGTGCTTGAAAAGGGTGGCAAGAACTTTTAATTGTGTCTGCTTAAAAGTTATTCTTATATTTCTGCATCTGTCAAGATCAGCAAGCCAGTGTTGTAATTTCATCCACCTCCAGATGTCTGACTTTAATAGTAACGAATAACCAAAAACACATTCTAACTACGAACTACCAGCTGTTTAATACTTAAAAACAGTTACCATTCTTTATTTAACACTTAAAAAAACAATTAAGCGTTTTTTTTTCCAAACTATTGTACAGGACTTCATCAGCAGGAGTAGTAACTAATACCAGAGAATTCAAAGAAAGGCAGAGAACAAAACTCTGGCCATTCACTGTCACTGGTCGTGTCACTAGGAAGTGGAATAAAAAAGAAATACTTCTAACACCTGAATTCGTACATAAAAACAGCTTGATACTGTTTTATCTACAACAGTTTAGCTGCACAGGGACTCTGAGACCTCTTGTGGTGGCGCATCAGCAAGGTCTTGCAGAGTCTAGCAGAATTCTGTTTCCTCTGGAATGCAAACTGCAACTGTTGTCTCTCCCAACCTCTCTGCAAAAGAAAGAGTAATTATGTCCCTATTTGTTCGTATAACCCCATTATTTTAAATAACAGGATGGCAGTGTAGTTCTGTGAATTCCACTCTTGCAGAACCTTAACATAAGGGGAAGAAAAAACTTTTCTTCCCTTGAACAATGTAAAGCTTTGATTTCTGAGTACACTAAAACACTCAGCTGTATGGTCATGACATTGTTTCTCACATTCCAGTACAAAGCATCCACTCGGAGCAGTTTCAGAAGGCAGTATGAAAGGTTTGTCTGTTAAGAATTTGTAGCTTCTTTTAAAAATTTGTAACATATCAACACTACCTTATCATAGCAATCCTTGCAATTTTCTGAAGATATTTGACTTTAAAAAGGTTGTATGTTACCATTTTAAGGTTTTGTCATGCACTTTGTTGATGTTCTTTATACTAGCTGCAAAATTGAACAAGTACTTATTTCATGCACATGTCTTTATGTATACTGTAAAGACTTGCAGTCCAGGTAACTGGCTGAAATGGGTATCGTACCAGATCATCGCTGCAGTTAAACGACTAAAACAAGAGATGGGTGGGGTGCAGGGTAATTACAAACAGCAGACATTCTCTTGAATGACGTGGAGATAATGACGTGGAGATCTTGAAAGGGGCATTGAGGAAGACCAAGTCCTGGATCACTGGACTGGAAGAGCCAAAGCAATACTTTACCCTTGTAAGTTATCTCATACGTGGAGCCACCATAATGCATGCTGTTCTAAGCCCCAGAGTCCTGAGGGACAGGCTGATCAAAGCAAGCTTAACTGAAGACAGAGTGGGAGTTATGTACAGAGTAAGACTTTCTGAAGGTCAACAGCTGGGGCAAAAATCAAAGCAGGACTTTGCAAAGTCGATGTAGTACAATCCCTACCTGTACCATATGTGATTGCTTAAACTGTTGGCCAAAAGCAGCCAGACATCCAGATAAGAAAACTTTATCCTTTGCTGACAAAGGATAGTGGCTACTACTAATATGCATTTGGGGAGAAAATAATGCTTGGGTGCAGGGGCTTTGAAAAAGGTTTAGTCATGTGTTCGTGACAAACTCCTAACTGAAAGGATAAAAGTCATCCTGACAACTTTATGATATATACATCAACAAGCAAGCACCAGTACTTGCATATTATTGCAACCAGATTTTTGCAGTAATGCTTGTTGCTTCTGTTTACGTGAAGAAAGAGTAATACACTTTTCTAAAGTTTAGTAACATGTTTTCTGTAACGTTTATACGTTTTAGGAATGTTTACCATTCAAACCACTGAGAAAGTAAGTGTTGAAAATAGGTTTCCCGTTTTACTGCCAGCATCTCATGTCAGCTAAGCATGTCCCAGACTACTACATATGCATTCCTTTTCTTGTGCCATCAAATGATGTCAAAGCTTAAATACTTTACCTACATTAAATTGCATGTGTCCCATTTACTCTGTACTGTTTGAAAAAGTGTAACCATTAAATACTTTACCTAAATTACTTTGCATGTGTCCAGTTTCTTCTTTTCAACTATAACATTCAGTTAAAATAAGATAAACTTGAAGAATAATCCTTCCGACTTGTGTCCCGTTTCTATTTTAAGTAGTAAGTCCAACAATAACAAAGTAAAGCTGAAAAATAAATCTCTGGAAAGCACCCAACATTGTATGGTAAGTCCCACAGTCCTTTCAGGCCAAATATACATACACATGCATCCACTGTTATCGCTGAATTCAGCGGTCGACGTCTTTACACCACGCTACCCACAAATCCTAAAATTGTACATGTTAATCATTTAAAAAAGCGCGACCAATATCCCAGCACACTTTGTAACAGTTCACCCTTCCCTAATACAGTTCATTTTTGCTGTTTAAGTAAACATCAAAAACTTATACCGTATCGCAAAATCCGGTTGCGATAATACGCAAGTACCCAAGCACCTTGCAGATATAATCTAATCATTTAGTCTCTTATGCCCATCAGAGAGAGACGAAACATAAAGGTTATCACACTAAGTGACTTATTTATCATGAAGGTTTTCAGATCTATTTAGACTTGCATGGGCCTTGGTTTCTGTTGCTTTCTGCAACTAGAAAAAAAATAAAGAATAATATCCAAATCAGTTATTGTAGGACTTGTCAATGGCTGTTTTATTGAGGAGAACTGTTATTCATTCATTGGCATTTTTTTTTTCTTTTTCTTTTTGTCAAGCAGGGAACACCCATTCAAAAGCTAAGGATATCACCTGCTATGCCAGCACTCTGAAAGTATCCAAAAGAAAATTGAGGGGACCCTAGAGAATCTGGCTGTTAGTGCTATGGTTTTCAGTGGAACCAAGGATTCTGCTAAATCCCTGCAACATTTGAGCAAGTACTCTGGAGATTTATATTTATCATCTGCAACAAAGACCACTAGGGGCAGTAACTTAAAAACACAAAATTGTCATCTTGTCATAAAGTTCTAATAAACTATCCCAGCATGCCAGCCCCACATTAATGCTTATTAATTTTATTTATTTACTCCTGAATGCCCTTATGGGGCAGACATCTTGGCATAATCTTTTCTTAGAAAGTTAGTTTTTGTCAAGAATGCAATCTAATGGCAGAGCCGATCAGATTAGTCAGCAGTAATCTTTCTTGTCAAAACACAGCACCAGTCACTTAAAATGAAATAATGAGAAGAACTGTTAAACCCAAGAATCCCAAGTAAAAAAACACCTGGTTTGCAGCAACTTTTTGGCAAAATTGTTTCCCCACATGTTTAATGAGGAAGAGAGGTGAATTATGTGACTGTCAGATTGAACAGAAGGTAATGCAGACTTATAAAAATGGGAGGAGTCGTAGAAGAAAAATCAGAACTGAACAATTTGATTGCATAGAATTGTTAGGGATACATCTGCAGTGGAGGGCATCAGTGAAATAATCCACTTAATTTCTTTATGGACAGTGATTTTGAACTGAACTATTTAAACTGGTTCCTGATAAAGTCTGTAACTAAGTGAGTGGTAGTGGTGGAGATTTTGGGCAGATATGTTACTTAGGTTGCAGTGGTGAGTACAGAGTTAATGTAGAAGATTCGGAATGTAAGAAGAGGTAGTGGGAATGGGACAGGTATAACATGAAGAAAGAGAGAGAGAGAAAAATAAGATTTATTTCTGCTAGTGAAACTAGAAGAATAGATCATCATTTGATTAATTTTGTTGTTTATTTACATGCTTTAATTCTGCAATGTAGAAACCAAGTATCTGGAACAAGCAGAATGAAGGTGTGTCTGCTCGAGCAGAAAAAGATGCTGAACAGAAGTCAGAGGAGGCAAAGGATCTGGAGAAGTCTAGGTGAGAGCAGTATTATGTGAAAACTGTAGATTTTTTTGGTAATTATAAAGTCTCAAACTGAGGCTGCATTCTTCCTAGTTCTGAAATGCATGTTTTTGATTTACTTTCAGAAGTTCAAAGTATTTGTATGTAACAGCTTTATCTGCTGCATTATTATGAGAAAGACAAGTTTTTAGTACAGTACATCAGATTTATATAAGGTAAAAAATGAATTGCTCATGCTTGCCTTTTGCAACTTTTGTAAAGTGCAGTGAAGATGGGGAATATTATATAAATATTTATTTACACAGGATTTCTCTTAATTGAGATTCCCCTAACTGCTTATACTTGCCTCTTGCAAATTATATAAAGCACAGTGAAGATGGAAAATTTTAAGTAACTAATTATTTACACAAGATTTCTTTTAATTGAGCTTCCCGTAAAATTCTTGTCTGCTGTGCAGAATTCTTCCAGTATAAGTTCTGTTACTTGTCAGATTTCTGCCAAAATATGAATAAAGCAAAGCACCACTTCCTAGGCTACTTTTCTTGTTTCATTCTTGTACTAACCGATCTGATGTTCTTTTCATTCTTTCCCCAATGATTGGGTCTCGGATCTGACTCTGCCTCTTTGGCCTCTAACCCGTAATGTCCCAGTCAACCTGCTACACCTCAGATCTCGTTTGCAGCTATATCCCTACTGACATGGATCCTTCTCAGAGAGCTTTATTGAGTGTTTGTTTTTCTTACTGTAAGTCAAAATTTTTATTTCTAAAATTTCCCATTTTTGTATTAAACCCACCTTCCTTACCTAATCTGCTGACTTTTTGAGTTGTATACTTGTGGTAGTTTTTCTCTTTTATCTTCTACCTCAAAGAAGCTGTCAGTACTATTGTTGGTACTTTTTCCTCCTTCATTTTCCTCCTCTTTCGTTTTTTTTTTCTACCTTTTAGAGGGGATTTTCTTTTTTTTCCTACCTTTTAGAGGAATTTTCTTTACATACCATTGTTAGTACTAAAAAAAACAAACAAAATAACTTTATTTTCCTTTTTCTTAAGAATCGCTTATCAGCTTTTTAGCTAAGATCAGTGTGGTAGCATGGCTGAGAAACCTACGGGTTTCAAAAATGCACTTCCTGTGGGCATAAGATCACTAACTCTGATGTCCACAGGGAGTATGTCTACTGCCTCAGAGCTTTTCATCTGAGCACGGACTGCTCCCATTTGTGCAGCCTTTAATTCTGGGACCCTTAGCGACTGTAGAAATAGGATAGTCTTAAAGGGATTGCCACCATCTTTTTCTGCTCCGGGGACTCAAACCCCCACAGAATCATCCAGAGCCTCTTTGGAGGTGAAGGAACCATGTAAGCAGTCATCAACCCACTCACCGAAGATTACTCCCTGTTTGGATCCTCCTAAAAAGATTCAAAAGAAATTGGATCTGATCTCCTTAACTTCGAAACAGAAACAGTCGGATCTCACAGCCTCGTATCCGACAGCTATTCATATGAAGTCTTCAAGAATCCAGTCTCCAGGGTTCATTGTAGAGCCTGTTTCTCCTAGTCTCCATTCTCCTTTCCTTCAGGAGATCTCGAGGATAGTGTCTTGGCCCCACTCCACCATTTCCTCCATCAGGTCCTTCAGGAGCCTTTCTGAAGTTGAAGTGGGTAGGATGACGAAGTTCCTCAGAGCTCAGATTCGGATGGGTGTTATCCCAACTCCATCTTCCATCAGATCGGTGAGCCTTCTTTCTACTTCTTCTGCAGTGATCTCTCCTTCTCTGATCTGACTGATGGTTTTGGAGCTCTCTGATCTGAGAGACCCAGGAGTGTTGGTCAGATCCGAAGACAGCTAGATCTTCAACTCCAACCACTTCCCTGACTTGTTTGGCTCTGATTCCTTTGGATCAGGACGAGTCTCAGAGCCGAAGCATCAGCACAAGGTCTGGATAAGTTCCACTCCAAGGTTGTGGGGGAGCCGTCCATGCCCCCAGAGCTTTGGCGTTGGACAGCACAGTTCTGACTCCCCCTTCAAGGCACTGGTCCGGAAGGAGTTGTGGCATGGTAGCATCGGCAGCTTTGGCTCTGGTGTGACCAGCTAGGGTGTCTGCTGGTCATCCTGCTTTTGAGGTGGTGAAATGAGTCCTTTCTCGTTTGAGAAATTTGACTATTCTGTCCTGTTTGGATTCTACAGCTCTGCCTCCTTCAAGTCCGAGCTCTGATCCTCTTAAGTCTATTCCTCAGGGAGAGCCAGCCCCATCCAGCATACAGATAGTTCCCCTCGAGGATTTTCCTGTCTCTTCAAATACTTCTCCAGATCATCCCACTGAGAAGCTTCCCTAAAAGAGAATGTATAAGAGGAGACACACAGATTCCCCTCAGGAGTCTGTCACCAAATACCCTGACTTTGTTGAAGGGGAGGAGGTTCCCCAGATCTCCAACAGATGATGTCTGCTTCAGAGGCGACATGGTCCTCTGATACCCTCTCCCAAGAGGGATCAGTCTTTCTGGAAGCTTTTAGGGCTAACCCATCTATGTTTTTAGTGACTCTTCCAGCAGATGAGCTTGTAGATTAGTCTCTTGCTGGCCGTGGAAGGAACCCCTTTACCGTCACCCTGATAAATCTCTTGCCCCACGTAAGGACAGGCTACAGTGGAACCTGTTGATGCTATGGTTATGGTGGCAGCCACAAAGGAAGAGCTGGCTGAGCAGAGCTCCACTGTCCATTCCCCTAATAGAGAGTCCAGGGTATTGGACAGATTCGGGAAGCATGTTTTTGCCTCAGTAACCTTTGCCTTATGGTGTCTAAATTACTTGGCACACTTCACAATATTACAGTAAGATTTGACTAAGGGATTTTCCAAATCCTTCTCTGAGTCCTTGTCTCTGGAGGACGACATGAAGTGTTCTTCACAACTGGCCCCACCCTTATCCATCTCCACTGCATCCATGAGACTAATTTCCCATGCTGGATGGGTACCTCACAGGCAGAGGGTTCAGGCATAGCCGAAAGGAGACATGCCTGGATGCACCTATGTGACTTTGCAGAGCCTTTCAAGTCTTCTTTTATCAATGCTTCTTTTGATGCAACATCTTTGTATCACCCTACTGTTAAGGAAACGCTTTCCTGGAGTGAATACTGTAGAAAGACCCTGTCTGCTGTAAGGATATGCTTTTCTGCCTCTTGATGATTCTTTTCCAGGAATCAAAGAGGAGGCAAGGAAATGAGGTTAAATAATTCCCAGAGTCTTTTCCAGGTTTCACCCTTGGAAAACTTTCCCAGAGGCATGGTGGGAGTTCAATTGAAGATGCTGTCCTCATGGCGGTGGGGGGGTAGGCTCACAAAACCAGCATTTTAGAGACTCCTTTTCAGATAAACCCTTCCATTGCTTCTGAAAGGTTGCCCGACTGCCTGCCTGCCTGCCTGTGGAGGCAGTTGGGGGATGCTTGAGAGAGGCAAGAGCTCAAGACATTTAATAGCTGCTAGACAAAAGAGTCATCCAAGAGGTCCCACCAAACTATAAATGATTCAGAACTTACTTAAGATACTTTGTAGTGCCAAAGAAAACCAGGGACCTGAGACCAATTCTGGATCTAAATCAATTTGTGAAGAAAGCATAGTTCTGAATGGTTATGGTTCAGTCCATTCTGCTGTTTCTACACAAGGACGAATGGATGTGCTCCATTGATAAACAGACGATCCAGAAGATTTCTGCATTTTCAGCTAGATGCCAGTCACTATCAGTTCAGAGCCCTGCCCTTTGGTCCCACCACAGCCCCCAGGATGTTCAGATATTAAAGTTATGCACTCACAATAAATATGCATCTGTGTTGTCAGAATTACCCTCCTTCCCCCTTTCTATTATCTTTTGGAATGGCCTTGTGGTTATTGTGGAACTTCTATTCCAGGTTTGAGCCCCAGTTCTGTTATTACTATTCCTACTTTGTCTATAGTTGGGCTTGATTACTCTTAGGGCTTATAAGTCAGCATACTCAATATGAGGTATAGCAGGTTGGCTAGGGCATTATGGGTAGATGGAGGAGCGTGAGAGTTGGATCCAAGATTCTAGTAAAAACAGCAGGGTTGGATCCAAAATCCAGTCACTGAGGAAGGATGAAAATGGACAACATGGATGCATAGGTATGGTGAGTACATAGTTTTAATTTTTATCTTGCAGATTCGAAGTTAAAATTCCATTGTATTTCACTAAAATGGAAAGACAAGCAAGGTTGATGTAATGGAAAGCTGGAGACTTCGCCTCTCACAGTTTTATGGAGAGCTGTATTTATAGAAGAAATTTTTTAAATTTTGTAGTGCAAATTGTGTAGGAGGTTGTGCATGCTATGTTTTAGGTGGTTTTTATGCCTTCCAAAATTCAGTTTAAGTTGCTGGCTTAAGTTCTGCTTAGTGGTAATAATAATACCTATTTGTTTACCATGTATAGTTATAATAGTAATTGCAATACCCATTAGTTGAGCACACTAGAGAGACAGTCCCTTTTCAGGGGTGACCCAGGGGCAGTGTCTGTTTATGCATATGGGTCTGACAGAATCAAACCATGTACCACAGGAACTACAGCTATCAGTCTTAACTCTGTGTGCCACTGCCAGACACTGCTATCGATTTTAGAACACTGGTAGTAGTAAGGGTTTTTAATTGTAAATGACATTTTGTCTTGAGCCCTAAGCCTGATTATCAAATGACACTTCAGTTTCATTGCTTTGGAGGCTTTATTCACTTGTTTTTTTTTGCTTTATACCTCATTCTTGTATTCTACCATGCTCTCCAATCTTGTCTGATACTGTTGTTGCCTCTGCTTTGCTACTTTATAGGCGATGGCTTTGAAAAGTGGTTTGTGAACTGGGATTATGCAAGTTTTACATATTCTGTGACTGGCCAGTAAGTTTTTTTTTTTTTTTTTTTTTTTTTTTACATTCATTCATTATTTCATTTTCTGATACCTGTTTCATCCCTTCATCCTCTTTTGGCCACAGAAAGCTGGAACGTGTGCTGGCACGCAACAGATGTAAGGCAGAGGTCCAGTTGTGGACAGGATGCCAATCCATCATAGGGCAAGTGCACACTCATGTACACTCAAACTCAAAACTGCAGACAGATTTGAGGCCTGCTGGTTCTGTGAAATGGAGAACCATGTTCTATGAGGCAGTATTGCTAAACACTGTGCCACTGTATAGTTTTATTGTCAGAATCCTAATTGCTGGATTTGTACACTTTGGATATTTTGGGAGTGTTTATGAGGTGATTGACAATCTGTGGACACATCATAATTGTTATTAGGTTTTGGGTATTGGATGTATAGTAGTACTGACCTATTTTTTTCTTTCTTTCATTTTTTTTTTCTTTGCACATTTTGTGGACCTTTCAGCTTGATATGACTGTATTTTATCAGCATGTAATGTTTAGCTGCAGATTTTAAAACACTGGTGGCAAGGAGTGTTTTTAATTGCAAGAGCATTTTGTTTGGAGCCATAAGCTTGGTCCAAACCAATATGTCATGACCTTTGCATTCATTGGAAGAAGAGGAGTTAATGGTATTAACATTATATATGGACTACTACTTAACCTTAATCATTGTTCTTAAAATGTTTTTGATAATTTGGAGCTTTTCTCCCCAGGCCTCCATGGAAAATGGGCTTCTACCTAATCGGATGTTCCTGATAATCAAATATCAATAAATAAATAATAAATACATTTCTGATGTCTGTTGGTTGGCCTCTTTTTTGTACGTATTGCCTGTTTTCATAATTATTCAGACCAGTTTATGTAAACCCATTTATTTTGTGATTTTCTGTTCCGCTAATGCATTTGGTTGCTAAGTCAGATCAGACATTGAACACGTTGGCTTTTGTTGCTCTGCTGTTTATATTTGTAATTTACATTTAGTTTGGAAAATTAGTGTTCCTTTCCTCATGGTTACTCTGAGCCCTCTACTTTGTCTACAGTAGTGTAATTTAAAGGGAAGTTGGCAGTGATGCCTCTTGTAGCAGAGAGTAAATCTGCAGGACTTCAGCATTAAGTCGGCTAAGTAAAATCTAAATGCATTTGTGAATTAAAAATAATTATTCAAGGAAAAGGCTGTGAAAGTGTGCTTGCGGGTAGTTGTTTCCTATAGCAAAAGAAAATTAACTCTGACTTGGCAAGATAACTTATAAATGTGCTTTGTATGTGGTATTTTGAGTTTTTCAGATCAATGCCAATGTTTGATAATGACGAACCTCTAATCTGATGATGTCAATTTTCATTCTGTCCTCAACTGATAGGTTCTGATCTGATCCTCAGATCCAACTTGGCCATTAGTAAAACTCATGGTAACCAAATAACTCTCAAGCTCCTTCTTTACCCATAGTGCACCAACCCTAAGCTACCTCAAATATATATCTATATATATATATATATATATATATATATATATATATATATATGTGTGTGTGTGTGTGTGTGTGTGTAAGTGTGTAAAAAGCCTGTATTTCTTAACCTTTGACTTATTTGTAGTTTCTACCGTAATGGCAAAGAAAGGCCATCAAGTGTGGTCACAAACCTCCACTATCAGATGCCCACACATTGTATTTATTACCTAGGGCTTCAGCATTTACAGGAAGATTGTTTCATATGCCGTAGATTCAACCCTAGTGTTATAGTTGAAAGTAAGAATAAATTATTGTTAAAAGGTTTATCATCATCTTTCTTCAGAGAGGCAATATCTGGGGCTCAGTCCCCCAAAGATAAATCTAAACAGATAAAGCTTTCTTCTCCGAAGCCTGCTACTTCATGATACTCAGCTTTGGAGCCATCTAAAAAATTACCTAAATTGGATGCAAGAGGGTCCCAGACTTCTTCTCCCTGAGATCTGAGAAAGACAAAAGCCACATTTCTGACTATTTCGGATCAGATAAGAAAACATTCAGGTCAGACTACTTCAAGTCCTGTTATTCTCCCTAGGACTAGATACTCTCCTTCCATTGACCCTCGTGCCTTCCAGGGTGTCTTTTTGGAAAGACACCAGTTCAAGTCTCCTCCACTAGCCTCGACTAATTCATCTAGAAGTTTTACAGAAGAAGATAATGGGAAGAATAATGAGGAAGTTCATCTCTATGCAGATTCAGACGGGTGTCTTGCTGGCTTCTATCCCCTCGGGTCAGGAGACCTATCCATCAACTATACCCCTACTGCAACGTCCTTTTCCTCTGATCCCTTCAGTGGTTTCAGAGTCCCTGGATCTAAGCATCCCATGTCTGTGTGGCTCAGATCGAAATATAGCTTTATCTTCTGATCCGATGCTTGCTCTGAGTGCTCCAGTTCAGAGTTCTTTGGATCCGAAGGGCTCTAGGAGCCAAAGCTACCCTGTCGGATGCGAGGTGTTGGAGTCAACTCTGAAGTTGTTGGATCTGTCTGTGCACCTCAGCATTGGATAGCTCTGCTGCAGCTTTCTTCTCAGGAGGATTGCCTTTGAAATGGGGGAGGACTGCGGTCCAGACGCTTGCCTTCTTGGCTCCAGGGTCTTCTCTCTCTCTGGAGTGATCGGCCTTTGAGGTTGTGAAGAGGGTGTTCTCTGCTCTGACAGGACGGATTGATCTAACCACCTCAGTCTACCCTGATGCCTCTGCGCTTAGAACCTCATCATTATTTGCCACAGGGACATCCAGTCCAGGACCAAGACGCCCAGGCTTCCCAGCAGGGGTTTACAATTTCTTCTGATACCTCCCTGGAACACCCCACCGAGGAAGTCACTAGGAAGAAAAAGTGCAAGAGGAAGCACTTGGACTCTCCACAAGAGTCCATCACAGAGGATACGGACTTTGATGAGGATGAAGTGTCCCCCACGGTCACCTCCTGAAGATGTCTCATTTGAAGACCTCTTTGAAATCCTAAAGCAGAGAGGTGGCTGAATGCCCAGCAACCCTTCACCCGAAGAGTCGGTACTCCTGGAGGCTTTTGGTACTGACCCATCTACCTCCTGGGTTACTCCGCCCGCAGATGAGCTTATTAAATTGGTCTCTTGGTGGGCGTGGAAGGAACCAGACACAATTGAACCCATAGCCAGGAGACTAGACAAGATTATGGCACCACCTTCGGATAAGCAGTTGTGGGGAAAAGGGGGTGCCCGTTGATGCCGAGGTGACCACCAGAAAGGAATTGCGGATGAGCGTTCCACTGTTCATCCCCCCAACAGGGAGTCTAGGGCAATGGACAGGTTTGGGAAGCATGTCTGTGTGTCCGGCACCTTCACCCTAAGGTCATTGAATTATTTGGCATGTTTTACTAGGTTGCAGAGGGGATTTGATCAAGGAACTCTCAAATACCCTTTCAGGATCCATGTCTGCAGAGATCCAAGCATCTGTAACTTCTCAGTTGGCTATCCTGCAATCTATTTCAAATTCGTCCATGAGGCTGATTTCATATATAGCCGAAGGAACCTCAAAGGCTGCAGGTTCAGCCATTCCCATCATCAGACCTGCCTGGATGCGCTTATATGATTTATGCAGAGCTCTTCAAGTCATCATTCATCGATGCTCCTTTTGACGGCATCTCCTTGCTCAGCCCCACAGTGAAAGTTTATCCAGGTGCAAGAAGGATGGAAAGACTTTGTCTGCAGTGGGTATACATTTTTGAACCCCTCAGAGATCATTTTCATGGAATCAGTGAGGTGGTTGAAAGAATGTGGATCAGGAAATTCCAGGGTCCTTTCCAGGACCTATGTGGAGGAACTTCCCCCTGAGGCAGAGGGAGTAACTCCAGTGGTCGACACTGCCCCCGCTGCAGAGGAGACCTGTAAAACCAGGGGTCTATAGATACTTTCTTTGACAGACCTTAACAGTGCTCCTGAAAGGAGGCCCAATTGTCCACCTCTAGAGGCAATCAGGGGTCAAATATTCCTGCACCAGAGAGCCTGGCTAGACATAACAAAAGATACTTGGGTGCAGAGGATTATTTCCCGGGGTTATATAATTCCCTTTTTCTTTCTGCCTCCAGTCTCAAGGAAAATCCCTGATGCTTCACTCAGTCCGATGGAAGAAGCAGCTGCTAGGAAAAAAGGGTCATCCATGAGGTCCAGCCAAACCAGATAGAATCCAGAACCTACTCAAGTTTCTTTTTAGTGCCGAAAAAACAGTGGAGCTGAGACCAATTTTGGATCTCAGCAACTTGAACAAGTCAGTTCAACATATCAAGATGTTCTTCGTGTTTCACTGTTGCATTCATTACATTTGGGTAATCTGCTGGCAGGTTGCCCTCAGTTGGCCTGAATTCCAAAGTATTGGGTCCTGCGTTGGTTGCTGTTTTCTCTTCCATGACGTCAGGTCGTCAGGGGTATAAAACATGCAGCCAATGCCATTTTCTTTATTCTTTCTTGCCGCACGGTGCCCAAAGCAGAAGCATTTTGCAAGTGCCGGTCGGCCGACTACTGAAATATTCGAGTTTGAGTTTCAGAACCGAAGCCTTCACTAAAGCTAAGTACCCCGTTGGGGAAACTTTTTTTTTCTTGCTTTTTACCGATGTCAGAAAAAGTTAATAATTGTATTACTTGTGGGAAGCAAATACCTCATAAGGATTTCCATTTATACTGTATTCCTTGCCTAGGCCTTGATCACAACGTGCCTGGCTGTCAGTTTTTTGCTAGATTTAACCAATGCACTATTAAGCGTCGGTATATTTTTGCATCAGAGTATTTTGGAAACAGATTTAATTACCCAGAAATGTTGTCGGATAGCAATCTGACTACCGGAGTACATAAAAAACACAAAGAAAAGGACAGAGAAAGGCAGTCGAGATCCAAAACCGACGATGAAGCTTCTCCTAAGCCAGTCGCTGGTTTGCTGGTACTCAGTGAGGAGCTTTCGCAGCCCCTGATACCAGCTACCTTCGAGTCGCAGGCCTCTACTGACACCCATGTGGCAGTTAATAACCCAGGACAGGTGGGTACTAAACATTGTATCACAGGGACACAGATTCCATTTCCACACTCTGCCAATGGCAAATGGTTGGCCAGATCTGCCAAAATATCAATGGGCAGAGGCACAGAAACAGGTTACATCCCTCATGGATATGGGGGCAATTCAGACAGTACCAGAACAGAAAAAAGGACAAGGTTTTTACTCAAGACTGTTCTTGGTGCCCAGAAAGGACAAGGCCTGGCGGCCAATACTGGATTTATTGATTTTGAGCACATACCTGGACATTCCAAAATTCAAAATGCTGACTTTGCAACAGCTTCTGCCCATGCTGGGCAAGAATGCTTGGCTGGCGACTTCAGACCTAAAAGAGGCATACCTGCATGTCCCAATAAGACTATTGTGCAGCAGATACCTCAGATTCAAGGCTGGCTTAATACATTACCAATTCTCTGCACTGCCCTTTGGCTTATCTACTGCACCCAGGGTCTTTGCAAAGTGCCTGGCACCAGTATTTGCATTTTGCAGACAAAGAAGTATACAAATATATCCTTACTTGGACGACTGTCTCATTCAAGCAGAGAACAAGGACACTCTTCTTCGACACCTGACATTTGTGAAAAGGCTTCTAACATGCCTAGGGTACACAATAAACAAAAAGAAATCGCAACTGGTACCCTCTCAAAATGTAACATTCCTGGGTGCAAGCTTGAATACATCTGCCCAGATGGCTTACCTCACGCCAGACAAACAAAGACAACTGACTACTTACTTCAAACTGATGGCAACAAAAACCCAGTCTTCTGCATGACAAATTCTGCAGGCTCTGGGCTTCATGGCATCCTGCATCCTGCATCCTACTAATTCCATATGTAAGACTGTATATGAGGAAACTTCAATGGTACCTAAAAAGTTTATGGAGTCAACATTCACACAGTCTGGAAACAATGATTCCTCTCATTCCCTGCCTGCAACAGGAGTTTCTTTGGTGGGCAAAGGCCTGTCACCAAAACATGGGACGGCCATTTACTCTACCCCCTGCCAGCCAAACCTTAACAACAGATGCATCAGATTATGCCTGGGGGGCCCACATGGCAGGAAGATGCATTCAGAGCATATGGGCACCAAAACAAATGCATCTACATATCAACCAGAAAGAGAAACTAGCTGTTCAAAATGCCCTAACAGCCTTCAAGGACTTGCTTCATCCAGGACAACTACTGATAAAGACGGACAACACCACAGTCATGTTGGTATATAAACAAGCAAGGGGGCACACACTCATACCCCCTTTGCAGATTAGCCATGGCACTGTGGGACACAGCTTTGACCTACCAAATACATCTTCAAGCTCAATTCCTGCCAGGAAAACAAAACACTCTGGCAGACAATTTAAGCAGAAACCTTATGGATCTTCACGAGTGGAAACTAAATCCACAAGTCTTCAGCATGATAACAGAGAAATGTGGGAGCCCAGACATAGATCTATTTGCCTCTCCTCAAAATTATCAATTGAAAAGATTTAGCACAAGGACTTATCACAGACAAGCATGGAAAGTGGACTCCCTATCCTTGTTGGAAAAACCTATCAGTTTACGCCTTTCCTCCTCTGCCTCTTCTACCCAAGGTCCTCCTAAAAGTCAGACAAGATAAGCCAAAGATGATATTAATTGCCCTGGACTGGCCCTGCCAATACTGGTAACCATTCCTAAGGAACTTGTCTCAATACCCAGCTTGGACCTTGCCTCAAAGACCACAACTACTGTCCCAGCAAAACAAGCAGATCCTGCACAATCAACTACAGACTCTGAACCTGGCAGCATGACTAATCATGGAATCATACAAATGACACCTCTCAGTAAAGCTGTGATGGATGTCATTTTGGAAGCCAGAAGGCCTAGTACTAGAAAATCTTATGCTGACAAATGGAAGAGATTCTGTGCTTGGAATCAAGCACAGGGAACTGATACAGTAGAACCACATATTCCTCAGATATTACAATACTTAACTGAGATGCTTGACAAAGGCCTATCTTTCTCATCAATCAAAATCCATGCCTCTGCCATTTCGGCTCATTACAATACAGAGCCACCAATCTTTTCTCATCCTTTAAAGCAGTATCTTAGAGGAGCCAAAAATTTAAGGCCTCCTAGAAGATCACCATTACCTGCATGGGACCTCAATTATGTGTTGGGAAAGCTCACCCTGCCTCCTTTTGAACCAGCTGCTACCGCTGATATAAAGTTCTTATCATGGAAGACAGCTCTGCTACTAGCAATTACTTCAGCAAGAAGAGTTTCAGAGCTACAGGCCGTTGTGGCTGTAGAGCCTGTTATCATATTTTACCCAGACAGGGTGTCTTTGAGGACAAATCCTACTTTTATGCCTAAAGTGGTTTCCAGTGTGGCTCTTAACTAAACAATTCATCTGCCAACTTTTTATCCAAATCCGCAGAACAAAGGGGAGAGAATTCTGCATTCCTTGGATGTACACAGACAGCTAAGATTCTACTTGAGCAGGACTAAAGCTGTAAGAAAAACTGAGCAATTACTAGTGTCATATGCTGCAGGATCAGAAGGAAAGGCTATTTCAAAGCAGACAATTTCAAAGTGGATAAGCCACTGCATCCGTTTCTGCTGCTTACACCATGGTAAACCTGTGCCCAAGGGCATTAGGTGTCATTCCACCAGAGCTGCAGCTACTTCAGCAGCCTTTCTCAGAGGAGTACCAACCCAAGACATTCTAGAGGCTGCTACTTCGAGTTCTGTTCACACCTTTACAAAGCATTACCATTTGCCTCTCAAGTCCAGGGCAGGCTTTGCCACTTCAGTTCTGCAGGGCCTTATAGCCGCACCTAATGCTGTTTAGCTCCAACCTTCCAACCATAGCTTTGGGATTCTACCCAAATGTAATGACTGCAACAGTGAAACATGAAGAACATAGTACAGTTGTGTACACTTACCATAAATGTAGATGTTTGAGTGTATTCACTGTTGCAGTCCAGGTTACCCACCCGCCATCCCCCTGTCATTCTAAAATGTATCTTTCCTGCTCTGTCTTCTACAACCTATGTGGTGTATTTGCTTGTAGATGAAGGTAAAGTTTATATTGATGCATGGATATTTAATATTGCTACCTTTTTGGGGGCACCTGACATCGGGATCAAGAAAAACTAAAGAAAATGGTGTCGGCTGCATGTTTTATACCCCTGACGACCTGGCGTCATGAAAGAGAAGACAGCAACCGACGCAGGACCCCAGACTTTGGAATTCAGGCCGACTGAGGGCAACCTGCCAGCAGATTACCCAAATGTAATGTCTACAACAGTGAATACACTCGAACATCTACGTTTATGGTAAGTGTACACAACTGCACTTTTCTGATGGCCACGGTTTAGCCCATTCTCCCTTTTCTGGGCAAGAATGACTGTATGTGCTTGATAGACCTTCAGGATGCATACAATCACATAAAGATGAACAGACCATCTAGAGGGTATTTACGCTTCCGGCTGGGAGCCAGTCACTACCAGTTCAGATTTCTGCCCTTTGGTCTCACCACAGCCCCCAGGGTGTTCACCAAATGTGAGGTAGTAGTAACAGCTCATTTGAGAGTACAGGGATTCTGGGTATATTCATATCTAGACGACTAGCTCATTACCGCCCCGACCAGGCATCAGTTGATAAGGGCAAGAAATTAGGTATTTTGGATGTGTTCTGCGCTGGGAATAACCTTAAACTACAACAAGTCTCAACTGGAACCAACACAGAATTTGGAATTTAGAGGAGCAGTTTTAAAGCCAATGATAACTTCACTGCCTTCCTCAAGGGTTCAAACTGTAAGATCACAGATCAGAAAAATAATTTGCAGTACCAAAATTTCAGCCCGCTTGGTCCTGCAAGCTCTGGGATCAATGTCAGCGACAATAGCACTAGTATCTTTACCCATATTTTATATGAGAATTCTCCAATGGATGTTAGCAACTCAATGGTCGATACTTTACCAATCAATGTCAGCCCAAGTAAGACTCAGTCAGACATGCAAGATAGATCTCAGGTGATGGATTCAATCAGATCAGGTTCTACAGGGTTGCCTGGTCATCTCCCCTCAGCCCAAGGCCATAGTGACCACAGATGGTAGGGTGGGGGCATTTTCTGTGGAAAACAATCCAAGACCGTTGTTACCCCCTTCCGAAGAGGCCAATTTGCATACCAGTGTCCAAGAAATGAGAGCAGTGCTTTTAGCATTGCAGGCCTTCCAGGATGCTGTCCCCTCGGGGACAATTTCAATTCAGATGGACATTATTTCAGTAGTTTGGTACATCAACAAACAAGGAGGGGGCATATTTTATCCTTTATGTCAAAGTGTGGCAATGAGTGATCTCATCCAATTGTTTTGTCATAGCATTGCACATTCCAGGGAAATCCACTGTGGTAGCAGACAAACTGAGCAGGTGCATTCTTTTACCTCACAAGTGGCCTCTCAACAACAAAGTGACAGAAATGTTTTTTTGTCAGTGGAGTCAGCCTTGCTGCAATCTTTTCACTTCTCCCCTAAACAATAAATGCAGCAGCTAATTTGCTGTAATACCCCACAGGGGGGACTCACTGAGGGATGCTCTAATTCACGATTGCCCCCCCCCCCCGGTCTACGTTATGCCTACCCACCAAATCTCATTGATTTCAAAATTGTATGCAGAAAGCTGCCATGTTGAAGAGCAAAGTCATCCTCATTGCACCTTACTGGCCTCAACAGATTTGTTTTCCCTTCCTTTGGCCTCACTTACTTTACCAACCTTGGATTCTGGATCTGACTCCAGACCTCCTGTCTCATCCAACAGGAATGATCCATCCTGACATCTCAGACTGCCGGCCTGGTTTCTCCAGTTCTGTTAATAGCCAGACAGCCAATGCTCTCCTCACTTGTCCAACATATACTTTCATCTTCCCATAAACCTTCAACTCGAAAAATCTATTCAGATAACTGGAAAAAATTTGTTTTCTGGGCACAACAAAATCATGTTGAACCTTTTTCAGCCCTGATACATAACATACTTGAGTTTTTAACCCTACTTTTTAAAGAATAGGCTAGTTCTTCAACCATTAAAGTTCAGTTACCAGCAATTTAAAACTTTCACATTGGATGTGAAGGATGTTCATAGTGTTTCACTGTTGCAGTCATTACACTTGGGTTATCCTGCTGGCAGGCTACTCGCAGTTGGCCTAAATTCCAAAGTCCTGGTCTGGCGTCGGTTGCTGTCACCTCTTCCCTGATGTCAGTGTGCCAGGGGTATAAAAGATGCAGCCGACGCCATTTTCTTCAGTCTTTCTTGCCGTGCAGTGCCCGAAGCAAAAGCAGTTAGCAAGTGCCGGTCGGCCGACTCTTGAGATTTTCGAAATTGAATTTCAGATCCGAAGTCTTCAACAAAGTTAAGTACCACATTGGGGAAACTTTTTTCTTGCTCCAGACCGATGTCAAAAAAAGTTAACAATTGTGTTTCTTGTGGGAAGCAAATACCTCATAAGGATTTTCATTCTTACTGTATTCCTTGCGTAGGCCCTGACCACGACATTGTTAGTTGTCGGTTTTCTGATAGATTTAACCAACGCACTATATCGGTACGACTTTGCTTTTCATTACTTTGGTCAAAGGTTTAACTATATAATGCCGTCGGAACAGCCGACAACCGGAGTTCATAAAAAGCGCAAGGAAAAAGAAAAGGACAGGCATCCGAGGTCCAAAACCGATGACGAAGTCTCTTCTAGGCCAGTCGCCGGTTCGCCGGTTCTCAGTGAGGTGCTTTTGCAGCCCCTGACACCCACTACCTCAGAGCCACAGGAAGCCTCCGACTCCCACATGGAGACAACTAGGCCTCTGTATTCTCAAGGTATTGGGCCTTCAGAAACTAATCCCTCAGATGGGTCCGAAGCCGCTGAGCAGGCATCGGCTTCTGAGGGTGTTTTCAGACCTACACAGCTTTATATCAAGCCAACTTCAGCATCCAAGACAAAGTCTAAAACAGTTTTAAAGACAAGGAAACAAGTACAGCATTCTCCAGGGCAGACTTCCTTGCCTAAGAAACAGATGCTCAAAATGGCCGAAGATGTAATTACTTTGATCAGGGGTTCCCATCCCCCTCTTGATAAGAGGCCTAGGCAAGACACTGAATATGATTCCTCTGATCAGGTTTCCATTTCCTCTGACTCCTGTTCAGAACAGGGATACTCTATTCCTCCATATGAGGATTCTGATGCTGAAGAATCTATTCCTTCAGCTTCTCCTCCTGAGGATTACTCCTTTGGGGAAACCCTGCATACCATGAGGGAGCATTTCCACTGGGAGAGCCAAGATTACTCAGATTCTAAGAAAAAGCTCAGAGACTTTCTTTTACTACCTCAGCACAGACCTCTTGCTATTCCACCTATTCTAGACATTGTAGATGATGTATTTTCAGAGTCCGGCCTGTCTCCCGACTCTTTACCTCCTGCACCTGTTAAGCCAGACAGATACTACAGGGTTCCAGATTCTCATAAATTTCTATATAAAAACCCTGCTGCTGACCCAGAAACTATTTCTCAGGGTCCCAATGGGGTCAAGGCTGCTACTGCAAAAAACCCTGTCTCCTCAGATAGAGATTCAAGGGCACTGGACAGATGGGGGAAAAAAGTTTACACTTCTGCTACCTTGGCTGTAAGGGCTTTAAATTGTTAGTTTCATATGCTTAAATATCAGCAATACTTAATGTCTCTGCTTAAACAGAAAATGTTGACAAATTCTGAATGTTCTGAGAACAAGGAAATGCAGGATGTTAAGTTGTCTATCTCGCCTTCATTCTTGCTGGATGGGTTCGGAGCCGAACCTTGGCTCCGACTCGGCCACTCTAAAAGCTCGAGAGCTAGTTCCACCGGCTCGAGGCTCCCCTATATCCCACAATGCTAGGCGGTAACTCCTCAGATCTCGTTTGCCGCTATAGCGATCGAGGTGCTCTTCCAACCGGCTCTTCAGGTTAGTTGCTTAAACTAAGTTTAACTAAGGTAGACCCCCTTTTCAGTTAATTTTTCTTTATTATTTCACTAAATTAGGTAGTTTCTTACCATCCCCTTTCAAATTCTCCCCTTTTTTTCCAAAAAACTCTCGTCCCTCCCTTCCTAGTAGTTGGAGTGACTGTCTTTTTTGTAGGGAATTATTTGATTTAATTAGTTTAATTTAATTTTCAATTAGTGTAATCTGTGTGTGAGTGTGAGTGATTACACTTTCTTCTTTAGAAATGTCTAAAGAATCAAATGTCTCCGGCTTTAAGAAGTGTGACTCGTGCTGTCAGAAGATGTCTCTGACAGACGGTCACACTTCTTGTGTATACTGCCTGGGACCTTTGCACCTGCAGGACTCATGTGCTGTTTGCCATGGTTTCAGCCCTAGAGTCCTGCAGGAGCGAAAAAATAAGCTCATTTTAAGGGGCTTATTAAAGCCTGAGGGTCCCCCGACTCAATCTTCGGGGAAACCCTCCAAGCCTACCAGACCGTCGGCTCCAGTGTCTGAGTCATCCCCTGGGGCTTCAAAGTCTGTTCGAACATCGGCTCCGGCCGGAGCCGATGATTCTCGAACACATATTTCTACTGTTTCCTCTGCTCCGGCCGGGGCCGAGGTAGACATCGCTGAGTCGGCTCCGATAAAGGAAGAGGTCAAGGTCACCATCTATCGGCTCCTTTCATTCGGCTCCAGCATCGCCATTGTTGTCTGAACGGAGCCATAGATCTCACTCCTCTAGGTTGTCGAGACTGTCAGATCATGACCTTCAGAGGGTGGTGAGTCGACTTCTCAAGTCCGAGGCACTGGCCCAAATGCTTCAGAGCCCGACTCAACAGTCGATGGCTAATCCCGTCACTCAAAATGTTCCTCCTCTGACTCCTTTGAGTTCGGAGCCGGGGCGGCTCGGACCCGAGACTGTGGCTGCGTCGGAACCGATACCCTTGTCTTCGGTGCCATTGTCTGCTCCGATGTCTTCTCTGGAAGAATCTCGGCGCCGGACTTCCCTCGTCGGCTCCGAGGGGGCGAGTGGCATCGGACCCTTGTCCGACCCCACTCTCCCTCTCAGTGCTTCGGCGCTGGTGAGTTCGGCTCCGACATCGGCCTCGGAGCCATTACTGTCGGTGCCGGGGGAGATTTCAGCTTCTCGGAGCGGAGATCTCTGGCTCTGCCTGACAGGGGTGCCTTCGAAGTCATGAGGAGCGTGTTAGAACCTAGTTCAACCCCACAGTTGGCTCCATCTGCCCCTCCTTCTATGGTGCCTGCGGTGATTTCTTCTCACCCCCTCATCCCGGATCGTAGAGAGCCAGCTCCTCAAGTTTCCCCAGTGGGGATCTCCTCCTCTTCCGAGGCCTCTCCTGACCCGGTAGGAGAGCCCCCTAGGAAGAGGCAGTGCAAGAGGAAGCACATTGACTCCCCTGAGTCTGTCACCTCTGACACTGATTGAGGATTCTGAAGGTTCCCCTCGTTCCCCCTCTGAAGATGTCTCCTTTGCAGACATCCTCGAAATCTTAAAACAGAGGGGGAATTGGCCAGCCCTCAACCCTTCAGAGGATGAATCGGTGTATCTTGAGGCGTTTGGCTCTCGCCCTTCCACCTCCTGGGTGTCCCCTCCCTTTGACCCCCTTATGCAAGTGGTGGCAAAGAAGGCCTGGACGGCTCCTGACTCAGTGGAACCCACCCCCAGGAGACCATCAAAATTTATCACTGCCCCCAAGGACAAAGAATTCTTGACCAAAGGCGTCTCTGTTGATGCTATGGTGGTGGCTGTGACCACCAAGAAGGAGCTAGCTGATCCTTCAGTGCCTGTTCATCCTCCTAACAAGGAGTCTAGGACTATGGACAGGTACGGGAAGCGGATGTTCTCGTCGGCGACCTTTTCAATGCGCTCGCTGAATTACCTGTGTCATTTCACTTGTCTTCAGAGGGATTTGCTCAAGGAAGCGAGTGAAATGTTAAAGGATCCAACAGCTGCGGATTTTCAGGATAGGATGAACTCTCAGCTGGCGACCCTTAACTCAATAGTTAACTCCTCCATGCGCCTCCTTTCATATGCGGCAGATGGAGCGAGTAGAGCGGCCGGTACAGGTGTGGCCTTACGTCGGCACGCCTGGATGCGGCTATGTAACTTTGCGGACCCTTTCAAGGCGTCCTTCACTAACTCCCCGTTTGATGGATCATCCCTCTTTGGTCCTCAAGTGAAGGAAACCCTGACTAGGTGCGAGACTGAAGGCAAGACTCTCTCTGCCGTGGGAGTCCGTTTTTCTACTCCTTCTAGGCCTTACCCCAAAGGCCAGAAGGGGGGAAAGATGTGGTTCCACAAGCAACCACAGGGAGTTTTGCCTGACACACAGAGTCGATTCCCCTCTAGAGGCAGAGGGGGGAACAATAATGGTAGATGCCGTCCTAGAGGCAGAGGGGGCCCGCAGAATCAGGACAGTCGAGAATCCTTCTCTGACAAGCCCTTTCAGCATCCCTGAGGTGTTGCCCGGCTGTCCACCTTCAGAGGCAGTCGGGGGAAGATTATCTCTGTATCCAAAAGCCTGGCTTTCCCTCACTCAAGACAAATGGGTACAGTCTATAATTTCCGAAAGCTACAGAATCCCTTTCTTTCGCATTCCAAAGCAGTCAGGAAAATCCCTTCCAGACGTTCCACCCAGTCAAAGGGAGCAAGCAGCACTAGAAATTTCAAAGCTGCTGGCAAAAAGAGCCATTCAACCAGTTCCAGCAGACCAACAAGGATCCGGAATCTACTCCACATTCTTTTTGGTTCCAAAGAAAACAGGGGACTGGTGACCCATTTTGGATCTCAGCAACTTGAACAAGTTTGTCAAGAAAACAAAATTTCGGATGGTCACGCTGCCGTCCATTCTGCCCCTTTTGGGCCGGGACAACTGGATGTGCTCTATAGATCTCCAGGATGCGTACTATCACATCAGAATGAGCCGACGCTCCAGGAGATTCCTCCGCTTCAGGCTGGGAACCAGTCATTTCCAATTCAGGACCCTGCCCTTTGGACTCACTACAGCCCCCCGAGTGTTTACCAAATGCATGGCAGTGGTCACCTCTCATCTGAGACGGCAAGGATTCCAAGTGTTTTCGTATTTAGACGACTGGCTCCTTACAGCCCCTACCAAGCATCTTCTGCTTCTTGCCAGAGACTACACCTTTCACACATGTCAAACACTAGGCATTTCAATAAATTACAAAAAGTCTGTCTTGTCGCCTTGTCGTGTTATTACCTTCATAGGCGCAAATCTAGACACAGTCAACATGTCAGCCAGACTCACAGGGCAGAGAATAGCAGACATACACAGACGAGTCTCTCTTGTCTTGCAGAGCAACAAGACCAAAGTCAGACTGATCCTGAAGGTCTTAGGGATAATGGCGGCTGCTATCCCTCTCCTCCCTTTAGCCCGATTCCACATGAGAATCTTACAATGGATGCTATTCACACAATGGTCATACCAACAACTTCCAATGTCCCATTCCATTGCGATAACACAATCGTGCAGGAATCATTTTTCTTGGTGGATCACATCCCCCCAGCTCTTCCTAGGGAGACCCTTTGTTCCTCCCCCTCCGGTTGCTACACTGACAACAGACGCCTCCCTGATCGGGTGGGGGGGGCATTACCAGGGCAGTACGGTCCAAGGCATGTGGCAACCTTTCGAACGCCACTTGCACATAAATGTCCTAGAGATGAGAGCAGTGCTTCTAGCGTTGCAAGCCCTACAAGACTCTCTTCCCAAAGGAACTATAGCAGTTCAGACAGACAATATGTCTGTAGTGTGGTACATCAACAAACAAGGCGGAACCAGATCCTACCCCCTATGTCGAGAGGCACTCAGACTGTGGCAATGGGCGATTTCTTCTCAGCGGTTTCTGTTAGCAACGCACATTCCCGGGAAGTCCAATGTGATTGCGGACAAATTGAGCAGAGCTATTCTCATGCCTCACGAGTGGTCTCTGAAGAATTCAGTGTTGGAGAAAGTTTTTCTAAGTGGGGCCGGCCTTGCTGCGACCTTTTCGCTACTCCCCAAAACAGCAAGTGCGACGATTTTTTCACCCTCTTTCCCCAACCAGGCCACCCCAGCAGAGACGCTGTAGTCCACGATTGGCCCCGGGGACTTCTGTATGCTTTTCCTCCCTTCCCACTGATATCTCAACTAATACAGAAAGCCATCGCTCAGAAAGCTTCCATGATCCTCATTGCCCCTTACTGGCCTCGACAGGTTTGGTTCCCATTTCTTCACCGTTATCTGTTGGAGCAACCCTGGCATCTGGACCCAGTTCCAGACCTCTTGACCCATCAGTTGGGTCAGTTGCACCACTCCCTCCCTTCTCTGAACCTCACAGCGTGGTTTCTCCAATTCCAACTCTAGCCAGGCTTCCCATAATATCTCACTCAGTTCGAGATATTTTGATAGCCTGTCATAAATCTTCCACTCGAAAGATTTATCATAGTAAGTAGAAACGTTTTTCCTGTTGGGCGCATTCAAAGGATATAGATCCTTTCACTGCTTCCATTCAATCAGTTTTGGACTTTCTAGCCAAACTTTTTCACTCAGGTTCGTCTCCGTCTACCATCAAAGTTCAATTGGCAGCTATATCTAACTTTCATGTTGGAGTCTCAGAGTCCTCCATTATGTCTCACAAACTCTGCAAAGCCTTTTTAAAGGGAGTTTTTCTCCTCAAACCACCTATCAGGGATCCTCCTCCTCAATGGGATCTCAACTTGGTTCTGGCGTCCTTAATTCTTCCCCGATCTCAACTTGGTTCTGGCGTCCTTAATTCTTCCCCCCCTTTGAACCTGCGGCTTCATGCTCAATGAAGTTACTATCTTGGAAAACACTCTTTTTGGTAGCTATTACTTCAGCCAGAAGAGTCTCTGAACTCCATGCTCTGTGTAGTCGATCCCCTTATCTTTTGTTTCATAAGGATAGGGTGTCCTTACGTACTAACCCATCCTTTTTGCCTAAGGTAGCTTCACCGGCAAATTTGAATCAAACCATTGATCTTCCTGTGTTCTTTCCTAACTATTCGAACAGATCAGAACAAAAATTACATTGGTTAGACGTTCATCGCCAACTTAGGTACTATTTAGACAGGACCAAACAATTCAGGAAGTCTGATCAACTGTTTGTTTCCTATGCAGAAGGTAGAATGGGCCTTCCAGTTTCTAAGGTATCTCTTTCTAGATGGCTTACTTCGTTGATTACCTCTGTGTATGAGATCATACCTCAACAGCTGCCAACCAAACCCAGGGCTCATTCAACTAGAGCTTTGGCCACATCTATAGCTTTCCAGGACAGACTGCCTATTGATTCGATTTGTTCTGCAGCTACTTGGGCTTCTCCCCATACTTTTATTTCTCATTATAAGTTGGACTTAGCCTCTAGGGACCGAGCCAACTTTGGTTCCACTGTACTCAAGAGTCTGTTCCGATAGGCCACCCGGGACAAGGTGCTAGGGACGCGGTCCCATCCAGCAAGAATGAAGGCGAGATAGACAACTTAACATTTAGAAGTTATGTACCTACCATAACGCTCCATGTTAGTTGTCTTCTTCTCGCCTTCTTTCTTGCGTCCCACCCTCCTTCCCCCTAGCCTGGACAGACCTAGAGGAGGTTGTTTTGTGACCTTTCTATCCTTTTCTCCCACACGCTTTACCACCTCTATAGATATATAGATATATATAAATATATATATATATATATATATATATATGTTTTCCTCTGTTAGGTTTAGGACACCTCACAGTCAGCCTATAGAGGTGGGTTACCCTTTTCCATATATGGAATTTTTCTAGCTGGGCCTAGCTTACAAACGAGATCTGAGGAGTTTCCGACTAGCATTGTGGGATATAGGGGAGCCTCGAGCCGGTGGAACTAGCTCTCGAGCTTTTAGAGTGGCCAAGTCGGAGCCGAGGTTCGGCTCCGAACCCATCCAGCAAGAAAGAAGGCGAGAAGAAGACAACTAACATGGAACGTTATGGTAGGTACATAACTTCTAAATTTATTGCATGCAGCTGAACAAGTGGGAAAGCATACTTTGCAATGTGGTTATGATTCGCTGGAGGCCTTTTGCAGGGCCGCTGTAACAGGTTCTGTCATTAGAAGGCATGCTTGGTTAAAGGAACAGACTCTGCCTGATCATGTTAAAGCAAAATTATTGGGTGCTCCATTACAGCATGATACTTTGTTTGGTGTTAAGGCAGAAGAGAAAATGGAGGATAAAGCTAAATCTATGCAGACAGTAAAGGATTTCTTACAGGTACAGCCACCCAGATTTAGCAGGAACTGGCCTTCTAAGAATTGGTCCTTTCCCATGTCAGACAGGCCACATAGAGGCAGATACAGACACCCTAGAGGCAGACAACATCCCCAGGGCTCATACAGGCCCAAACAATGGGGTGCTTCTACCTCCAAAAGCGGAGAAGACAAATCACAGCCATTTAGGAAACAATGACTTCCCTGTGCCAGTGCCAAGCATTTATCTTTTGGCAGCACCCTTAGGGGGAAAGCTATCACTTTTTTCACAAAATTGGCACGTGATCACCCAGGACAAATGGGTCTTAAATATAGTCTCTCAGGGCTACAGGTTCCACTTTCACACCCTTCCAAAGGCAAAAGGTATGTCAGACCTGCCACACAGTCAATGGGCAGAGGCATAAAAACAAGTTTTATCTCTCATGGACATGAGGGCTATTCAGCCAGTGCCACAACAAGAGCAGGGACAAGGATTTTACTCAAGACTTTTCTTAGTACCAAGAAAGGACAAAGCCTGGAGACCAATTCTGGACCTGTCTATTCTAAATACTTTTCTGGATGTTCCGAACTTCAAAATGTTGACTCTGCAACAGCTTCTGCCCATGCTGGGCAAGAAGGCTTGGCTTGTAACTTTGGACCTCAAAGGGGCATACCGTCCCAATCAGACAGTCTTGCAGAAGATACCTCAGATTCATAGCTGGCTCAATGCACTACCAATTCTCTGCACTGCCCTTTGGCTTATCTACTGCGCCCAGGGTCTTCATAAAATGCCTGGCACCAGTAATTGCATTTTGCAGACAAAGAGGAATTCAAATATATCCCTACTTGGACGACTGCCTTACTCAAGCAGAGACCAGAGACATTCTACTAAAGCATCTGGCGTTTGTAAAAAGATTACTAATTTTTGCCTAGGGTACACAGTAAACGAAAAGAAATCAAAACTAGTACCCTCTCAAGAGATAATATTCCTGGGTTTAAGCTTAAATATAACTGCCCAGATGGCTTATCTCACGCCAGACAAACAAAGGCAACTGACTTCTTACTTCAAAAACATGGCAACAATGACCCAGTTATCTGCAAGAAAAATTCTGCAGGCTCTGGGCTACATGGCATCCTGCATTCTGCTAATTCCATATGCAAGACTGCATATGAGGAAACTACAATGGTATCTAAAAAGTGTTTGGACTCAACATTGCCACAGCCTGGAATCATTAATTTCACTCATTCCCTGCCTGCAACAGAGGTTTCGATGGTGGGCACAGGCCTGTCACCACAACAAGGGACAGCCATTCACTTTACCCACAGCCAGGCAAACAGTAACAGCAGATGCATCAGATTATGCCTGGGGGGCCCACATGGCAGGAAAATGTATTCAGGACACATGGCCCTCAAACCAAAGGCATATTCACATCATTCAAAAAGAGATGCTAGCTGTACAAAATGCCCTGACAGCCTTCAAGGACCTACTTCATCCAGGGCTGTTGATAAAGATGGACAACACCACAGTCATGTGGTACATAAACAAGCAGGGGGGGGCACACATTCCTACCCCCTCTGCAGACAAGCCATGATTTTGTGGAACACAGCATTGACTTACCAAGTACACCTGCAAGCACAATTCCTACCACGAAAAACAAATGCTCTGGCAGGCGAAATAAGCAGAAACCTCATGGATCCTCACAAGTGGAAACTAGATCCACAAATCTTCAACATGATAACAAGGAAATGGGGATGCCCAGACATAGATCTTTTTGCCTCCCCTCAGAACTGCCAACTTCAGAGAATTCTGCACAAGGACTTATCACAAACAAGCATGGAAAGTGGATGCTTTGTCATTCAGCTGGAACAACCTTACAGTATATACCTTTCCTCCTGTGCCTCTCCTCCCCAAGGTACTCCTAAAGGTCAGACAAGAGAAGCCACAAATGATACTGATTGCCCCGGATTGCCCACGCCAGCACTGGTACCCAATCCTAAGGAGCTTGTCTCAAGGCCCAGCCTGGACATTGCCTCAAATTCCTCATTTACTGACCCAACAAAACAATCAGATCCTGCACAGCCAACTCAGAACCCTAAATCTAACTGCATGGCGGATAGTGTAACCATTCAGAATACACCTCTCTCTAAAGCGGTTATGGATGTTATTTTGGAGGCTAGGAGGCCCAGCACCAGAATATCTTATGCAGAAAAATGGAAGAGATTCTGTGCTTGGAACCAGGCACAAGGAATTGACACGCTTGTTCCAAATATTCCTCAGATTTTACAGAATCTAACTGAGATGCTGGACAAAGGCCTATCCTTCTCATCAATTAAGATCCATGCCTCTGCCATTTCAGCTCATTACAATACGGACCCACCTATTTTTTCACATCCATTGCTTAGGCAAAAACATAAGACCTCCAAAGAGAGCACCAATACCTGCATGGGACCTCAATTTTGTCTTGGAAAAACTCATACTACCTCCTTTTGAGCCAGCCAATACAGCTGAGATTAAATTGTTATCATGGAAAACAGCTCTGCTCCTAGCAATAACTTCAGCAAGAAGAGTCTCAAAGTTACAGCCATTAATGGCTGTGGAACCTTTTATTATCTTCCATCCGGACAGGGTTTCTCTAAGGACAAACCCAACATTTATGCCTAAGGTAGTGTCCAGTGTGGCTCTTAACCAAACCATTCATTTGCCTACTTTTTACCCAAACTCACAGAATAAAGGGGAGAATCTTCTGCATTCTTTGGACATATACAGACAGCTATGCTTCTACTTGGACAAAACTAAGGCTTTCAGAAAGACTGAGCAACTTTTAGTGGCATATGCTGCAGGATCACAAGGAAAGGCTATCTCAAAGCAGACTATTTCAATATGGATAGGACACTGCATTCATTTCTGCTATTCACAACATGGCAAATCAGTGCCTAAGGGCATTAGACCTCATTCTACCAGGGAGCAGCCACCTCAGCAGCCTTCCTCAGAGGAGTACCAACCAAGGATATTTTGGAGGCTGCAACTTGGACTTCAGTGCACACTTCTACTAAGCACTACCACCCTCGTTACTCTAAATCCAGAGCAGGCTTCGCCGCTGTAGTTCTGCAGGGCCTTATAGCCACTCCTAATTCTATTTAGACCCAGCCGCCCAACCTCAGCTTTGGGATTCAACCCAAGTGTAATGACTGCAACAGTGAAACATGATGAACATAGTACAGTTGTGTACCTACCATAAATGTAGATGTCCGAGTGTATTCACTGTTGCAGTTCAGGTTACCCACCCACCACCCCCCTTTCTTTGCTGAGACTTATCTGTACTTCTCTATTCTATACATCCTATGTGGTGTATTTGCTTGTAGATGAAGGTATTGTTTATTTTAGTGCATGCTTTTATAAGCAATGTTTTTTAGCCTACCCTTTTGGGGGCACCTGACATCTGGGGCAAGAAAAACTGAAGAAAATGGCATTGGCTGCATCTTTTATACCCCCGGCGCACTGACGTCAGGGAAGAGGTGACCGCAACCGACGCCGGACCAGGACTTTGGAATTCAGGCCAACTGCGGATAGCCTGCCAGCAGGATAACTCAAGTGTAATGACTGCAACAGTGAATACACTCGAACATCTACATTTATGGTAGGTACACAACTGTACTTTCTTCAATAGCCTCTCATAAGTTGTGGAGAGCTTTCTTCCGAGGTGCTCTCCTTTTAAGACTCCCGTTTAAGGACCCTACTCCCCCATTGGATCTCAGTCTGGTACTGCAGGCACTAATACTTTCCCCCTTTGAATCAGCAGCTAAATGTGACCTTAAATGTCTTACTTGGAAAACTGTTTTTCTAGTAGCCATTACTTATGCTAGATGAATTTTAGAAATTCAAGCATTATCTTCAAAACCTCCATACTTGATCTTTCATAAAGATAGTCACATTATGAACAAATGCCTCCTTCCCTCCCAAGCTTGTGACAGAATCTAATATCAGTCAGTCCATTAATTTGCCAGTATTCTTTCCTAATTTTGCTAACAAGGGCGAGTACATTTTCCATTTCTTGGATGTTCACAGACAATTACGTTTTTTCCTGCATAGAACAAAAGACATCAGAAAAACAGATCGTTTGTTTCCTTTGGAGAATAAAAATTGGAAAAAACAGTTGCCAAAGTAACTTTAGCCAGAAAGATAACTGATTGTATTCCATTTATTTATAACAAATTGGGTATTGCTTTACCACGGCAGGTACGGGCCCATTTAACTAGATCCATGGCAACTTCAGTTTTGCTATCCAGAACGCTCATAGGTTCTTAGGTTGGTACTAGGCTATCGGTCCTAGGGCCTGTACAAGCCTAGCCATAACAATTCTCTGTCTATTTCTTCCCACAATATTTACTTCCATGGACCCCTGTCTAGCAGGGCAACTGACGTGATCCCCGGGGTAAATTTCCTATCTCCCATCCAGTTGTCAAGGTTCCTTTTTGAAGAGGGCCAAGGAGACGCTGTGCTTGGCATGTATGGGCAGTCTGTTGCAGAGTATGGGGAGTGTCTGGGTCAGGAACCTATCCGTCCAGCATGTTTTGTTCATTGTGATGACAAGGTTTAGGTCCTTGGAGCGTGTGGCTCTGATGGATTGGGATTTCTTTAAGTGTAGCATGTCCAACAGCTCTGGGCTTGACATGGCCTTGTATGTTAAGCAGAGATTGCCTCTGAGTAGACGATATGCGACAGAGTAAAGCTGGAGTTTTTTTAGTCGGCCAGCATAGAGCATCTGCTTTAGGCCTGTGATTCTTTTAGTGAGGTGTTTCTGCAGCCTTTCAAGTTGTTGCAGATGTCTTGTGAGGTACATACCAAATGGGGCATTGTACTCTATGATGGGTCTAATGAGGAATGAGTACAGTGGGACAATGACCTCCTTTTTCTGGATGAAAAGCCCTTCATGATGAGGTGTGCAACATAGAAGGATTTCCTGACTGTTGTGGTGATATGGTTATCGAAGGTGAGACCACTGTCCACCTGTGTTCCTAAGTCTCTTATCACTTTCTGTGTTTAGTATACTGCCACCTATGTGGTAATTCATGGGTACATGTTTTTTCCCAAAGGCGATAACTGTACACTTGTTGACACTGAGCTTGAGCCCATGGCTCTGGCACCAAGCATCTGTTTCTGTAAGGCCCTTTTGTAGAATATCCACATCATTTGGGGATTCAGTAATGGCTCCCAGTTTGCACTCATCTGCGAACTTTGTTAGCCAGGGTCCCTTAGTTTTGGCCTGTACTTCAGAGAAGTAGATGCCAAACAAGAGCAGTCCCAAGACTGAACCCTGAGATACTCCACTTGTCACTTGTCTGGAGCTGGATTTGGAGTTGGCTACTTTTACAGTGTGGGTTCTATCAGTAAGCCAGTTGGCAACCCATCGAGTGACGTAGGGATTTATGCCCAGCTTAGTACGTTTATGTATGATTCCAGAGTGGGGAATGGTGTCGAAGGCCTTGGCGAGATCCAGATAGGCTTTGTGGACCGCCTTACCCTCGTCCATGGCTCTGGAGACTGATTTGAAGAAGTTAATCAGGTTCAGGAGACATGATCGACCCTTCACGAACCCAAACTGGGTGGGGGTCTAGTGTTTGAAGGTTGCCAATGTCTTTGTTTATAAGTTCCATGATAATGCGTTCCATGGCCTTGCAGATCAGACTCGTCAGACTAATGGGACGGTAGTTCCCGGGATCCAAGGTGGATCCCCCCTTGTTTAGTAGGATAACTGTAGCTGTGCGCCACTCAGTGGGAACAAGCCTGAGGTGAGGCTATGATTAAACATAACACTTAGGTGAGGTGCCAGTTCATGTAGTACACAGCCCAGGATGTCGTTTGGTACCATGGATGCTGTATTCTTAGCTTTGGAGAGTGCAGTTATTACCTGTGTGGTTGTGATTACTGGAATTTGACAATCTTTTGGTATTGAGATGGGCCCTTCAGGGGATGAGAGGGGAGTGAAGCTGGCACTGAATCGATCTGCCAAGAAATTGGCAATGTCCTTGGGATCACTATATTTAATGCCATTCTGTGGCAGCTCAGAGCAGATCTGAGCATTGCCATTTAGATTCTTGACATAACTATAGAATGCCTTGTGGTTGTCTTTGGAATCTTTGGCAATTTTATTTTCGTAACTAGCTTTGGAGGATTTTATGAGGGATCTCAGCTTCTTACTGAGGCTGGTAAGGGAGTTTTTTGCATCCTGGGATTTTCCTCTTTTCTGCAGCAGTTTCATCCTTCTGTTATATAGTTTGTTTATGACAGGAGACCACCAGATTGGATTCCTTTTTTTGGAAGAGAGTGTCTTGGTTCTGTTTCGGATGGCATGATTCATGTACGAGTGGATGTGCTCTTACAGTGCTTTAGTGTAGGATTCGGCAATCATTTCAGTTCCCGTCTGCATGGGTGTCATGAAGTTTGTCACTTCTGACTTGAGTAGCATGAAGTTGGCCTTGGAGAAGTTTTTTTCGGATGTTTCCTTACTGGGGGGGTGGGGGTGGGATGTGGATGTCAAAAGGTGATTAGCTTATGGTCAGACCTAACCAACGAGGGGGTGACCACTGGTGTGGAGCATCGAGTTCCCATGTTGGTAATGACCATGTCCAGGATATTGGAGCCCCTGGTGGGACTTTGGATTAGTTGATCCAGGGTGTTGAAATTTATGAATTCCAAGAGCCGTTGGGCAAAGGTGTTGGTACATGAGTAGTTTTCCCAGTTAATGGCAGGGTAGCTGAAATCACCCAGTATTAGGATGTTTGGTTGTATCTTAATATTTTCCAGTATGTTTAGAAAGGTGTAGTGAGAATCTTGGGGCATGGTGGGGGATCTGTAGCAAGCTGCAATTTGGATTGCAGTCTTACCTAGTATTAGTTGCACCTGGAGAATTTTTGGATGCATTGTTTTGGGCAAATAACCTGGAGGTGTGAATATCCTTAGTGAATATGGACACTCCTCCACCTTTAGTGTTTTGGTCCTGATTTGGTGGCCGAAAAGTATGGTAAGAGCTGTAGCCTGGTATTGCAGGGGTGCTCTCTGGAGCCCTGAACCAGGTCTCAGTTACTGCACAGATATAGATGTTCTCCACTTTTAGGAGTGCCTCAAGAGAGTGCATTTTGAGGTTTAGACTTCTAGCATTGAGTAGCATTACCTTCAGATTTTTGCATACTTGTTCCTGTTACGGTGGTGGTTTAGTGCTTTGACTCAAAAAAAGGAGCCAGCACCAAAGAGTGAGAATATGTATATATTAATATCTTGATATATAAACCATGAATCAAACCGGTTTCGGCCCCAAGGCCTTCATCAGTGATACACTCATAACATTCAAAGGAAAACTTAAACAGTATCCTGAATACATTAGTTAAGCAGATTAATCAACATTTAAAGACACAGCACAGTACATGTAATCAGATACAAAATTATCATAAACCATCATTCAAAGGTGGTCATTTAGGCCAGGGGAAAATAAACCCCTAATTTAATTATCCAAGCCTTCTCCTTGTTATTCACTATACTGTGCCATCCCATTTTCCTGGATATGTCCCCCCAAATTTTATTTGTGACAGTAAAATGAAGTTTAGCTGTTTTATGTTGTTGGACATGTCTGTAAAGAGCATTAATCAAACTCCGATTTCTAATATCGCTGAAGTCTTCAAACATTCTGATTCTTAGTGGCCTGGATGTCTGTCCCACATAAAAGGCGGAACAGGAGCAGGTGGCCAAATAGACCACCCAGTCCATTCCACAATTACCAAAGTATTTATCCTGATAGACCTTACTAGTATTTCTACTAGAAAATTCCTTGGTTTTAAGCATATGTGTACAGAACGAATAGTGCCCACATGGAAAGGACCCCATCAACTTATCCCCAGTTAATGTAGTTTGTTAGGCAAAAGTGGACTTTTCAAATTCAGATTTAAAATGACTAAGGTATGACCCCAAATTACGACCCATATGATAGGACAACAAACATTCAGGCGGTAGTATCCTGGCTAGATCTTGATTAGCCAAGAGAATGTTCCAATTATAATTAATAACATTTCTTGTTGAATTAATGTTTCTTCCATATGTAGTCACAAACCTGATTATATCTTGTTCTGCACCTGATCTGATCCTGTATTCCAATAATTTAGCTCGGTCCTGATCCTGAGCCCATTTACTGGCTGTCCTGATATACCATGGCTTATATCCATGATTGCAAAACCTTTTTATGAGATCCTGTTGATGATAGGCGTAGGTACCTTGATCCGAACAAATTCTCCTAACTCTCAAAAGTTGAAATTTGGGTATGTTTCTGATAGTATGAAGGGGATGTAAACTAGTAGCCTCCAATAAACTATTATATTGGGGGTATTTACGAAACACTTGAGTGGACAATGTATGATCAGAGTTGCGTGTTATTCGAACATCCAAAAATTGGATCTCTTGATCATGCATGTTGAGTGTAAATTCCATCCCCCATTTGTTCTCATTTAGATATTGGACAAACTGTAGTAATTATGTGATATCACCACAGTCAAGAGTATGAAACTAGGATGTATAACATGTTATTGACTTTTAACTACATTAAGGTATCACTAAATGAATTCAACCAAGCATACCAACGTATCAAAATATTTTTGACAGATTTGTTTATTGAAGCATCTATTTCTACTGACACATACCACTCTTTAACAATGCAAGCTCCATTAACACCTGTTATTTTTGGGGTTCCGAAACTTCATAAAAATTTTCAAGACCCCCCTTTGCGTCCAATTATAGATGGCCGCAAATCTATAACATATGCTTGTGCAAAATGGGTGGACTTCAGGCTAAAAGAGGCCTTAAAATCAGAGGTCCAGATCTGCCATGATTCATGGCATGTTTTACAACATCTTAATACAATACCTTTTGATGCATCTTACAGCTTTCTTACTGTTGATATCAGGGATCTTTATACTGTAATCCCCCAACATCTTGGTTTGGACTGGGTCAGAGAATTTTTACTTCTGAAAAAACTCCCAGGTAATGATATTGATCTGATTTCATCTCTTTTGGACATAGTATTAAGTAATAACTTTTTCATGTTTAAAGGCAAATTTTTCCTACAGAAGTCAGGTGTAGCCATGGGTTCTCCATGCGGAGGTAGTTTTGCCAACACAGTCATGGCATTCTGGGAGCATACACATTTATTTCCCATTCCACCTTTATAAACAAGGTTGTCTGGTACACTCATTACCAAGACGATATGTTGTTTATTTTGAAAGGCAATGCTGTAGATGCTTAAGGTTTAGTGGACACTATGGCCTCTTTTACGTCTTTTTTGGAATTTACATTTCAATTCGATGAAGATAAAATCAATTTTTTAGACATTTGTTTAAGTAAAGATGTGGCTAATAATCGATTTAAGACAACTATCCATAGAAAACCACTTTATAGTATTTCATTTTTACATTTCACAAGCAATCATCCTTATTTTCTAAAACGAGGGGTAGTAAAAGGCCAGCTAATAAGAGCCTCGAGGATGACTTCTCGCGATGATGATTTCTTTGCAGAATGCAACCTCCTAAGAAACATGTTTATTAACCGTGGTTACCTGCCATTGTTAATAGATACTTTAATTAAAGAAGTTGAGTATAAGAGGAACCATGGTTCTTTGGGTCCTATTTTGATAAGAGGTTATGGTTGTTTCAATGAACTTGACTTTCAAGTCATGGCTTCAACAAATGATACACATGTAGCTCAAACATTAAATGTCAAATATTCAACCAGTTTTTTTAACACAATTTAGTGATATCTCTGATGAACTTAGAGATATTTTATGTTATAATTGGGACCTCATCTTACAAGACCAAGCTATTAGTAACATTCTTGGTCCTAGACCTTTAATAACATTTAGAAGAGGCCCTAATTTAAAAATGTTATTTGAAATTCCGCATTTTAAATACAAGCATACTAAAGGCATGTTTAAATGTGGAAGATGCAAATATTGTAAATACATCCAAACTGGTTGTCATTTTAGTATACGTGGAGTACAATATTCAGTCAAGGATAGATTTTCTTGTGAGAGCCAAGGTGTTGTCTATTTGGCTACCTGTAAAGTATGCTCAGCATTTTATCTGGGCAAAACAGAATGCCAATTAAAACAACACATCTACGAACATATATATAGTATTACAAAAGCTATTCAA